>NW_026920307.1:0-92500 GCF_032062105.1 Saccostrea cuccullata
CTTGGGTGTCAGGTTTGGTCTGTTCGGTAATGTAATTGTTTATTTTTTATGTGTTTCTTATAACTATTGAAATAATTGGACTTAAATAAAACTGAATGACATTTTGAAAAGACCTTTCATTATAAGTATAAGATACTACTCTCCTAGGTGAACAACTTTGTAAATTCTGCAAAGTTAAATTAGTAAACCAATAAAATCATCAAAATGACTTAAATACATATGTAAATTCTTCAGTGTATTTATATGTACATACCTAATACTACTATTTTTCGAATCCATTCATCCGCCTCTTACGTCTTGATCTCTACCAAATAGGATCCAAGACCCTAACATTGTAGCTGAATGATAAGAAAGTCAAATGTAAAAGGTTTGAAACATGCATTATAGCCACAAAAGAATATGTTTTCAGATTAGTACTTTAAAGAAAATGTTAAATTTAGGACCCTAGACCCCTAAACGTATACAGGCTTAATTTTGATTTCAATCTCACTTTTATAAAAAAGTTAACTGTGTAAAAGTGGGGCAGATCAAATGGAATCTCCTCTAAGATTTATGGTCCGAGGCTAAAGCTGTGAAAAAAGAAGTGATAAAAAAACTAATGCATTTTAAACTCGTGTAACTTTGCATTCAACATATTCTGCTACATGTTGAGCATCATTATAACCTCAAAAAATTATCCTCCTGACAATATATCAAATACCCCCCCCCCCCTCTTTCCTGTACAGTTCACACACAGCCACATGAAAACGTAAATGTTGCCCCTACCCGTTCATTATAATATTTCTACATCACTTGACCCTTTTTTTTCTAAAATCAATTTTCCAAGTAGCTTTAGTTAGTTTGTCAATATTTTCAAAATTTTACTTAGTAAATGTGTTTTCCAAAATTTGCCACTAGGTAAGCGCCATTTGCTTACTATGGTATTACTTTTTTTGTTGTT
This sequence comes from Saccostrea cuccullata, assembly GCF_032062105.1. Lineage (NCBI taxonomy): Eukaryota > Metazoa > Mollusca > Bivalvia > Ostreida > Ostreidae > Saccostrea > Saccostrea cuccullata. The sequence goes on from NW_026920307.1 coordinate 941, forward strand.
GTAAATCATATAAGGTACTATTTTTCATTCACCAGATTATGTTTCTTCAGTTAAGCTCATTCGGAAACTTTAACATTCGAAAGTATTTGAATTAATAAAACCTTTGTAGAGAGGGAAAAAATGGAGTACCAAACATTGTTGCCAAATTCTTACATGCTTGAATTCTTTGTTTCTTAATCTTGATTTTCAGTATGGTGTAATTTAATTTTTTTTTAATTCAAATTTAATTTTTTTTGCTACCTAATTTGGTCATTATACAACTATAAATAAGAAAAAAATGACAAAAAGCTACGTTTTTTTTAAATATGATCCTGTTATATATTTTTAAAGATGTAAATATTAAAGTATACTTTAATCTTTAAAATAAAAACTGAATGATCTTACATTGGCATTGTTCCAGCTAGTAGATGTCGTCTTGAGGATATAACAGTGGTCTATGTGCTGTATTCAACTCTCGCTGCAGGAGGACATGTCTGAAAAAAGACATTTATTACTCACAATTGATCCATTTTCATAATTTTTCTAATAAGTCTAAGTTGTACGCAATAACTGGAAATACGGATTATCTCCCTTTGGAAATCGATCTATCTCTCATCACTTTATGTTATGTTTGCTAAAATAGTATGTTATTGTAAATAAACCATTTAAAAATATCCAAAAAAATAATAATTAAACTTCACAAAAGTAGCACCTAAGGACAAACTGCCCTATGTTTTTAATTCATTGAAGGAGGATCTGCCAAGGAATTCTAGTGTTGAGAAAAATATGAAACAAAATAATCAATTTGATAGGTAACTAGGGTAAATACTCATTGCATTAATATGAAGACCCTTTCTTCTCACGTTTATACCCTATGAGGTATCAAGAAACTGTCTTTAATCTAGAACCCTAGGCCTATGAGAATTAAGGCATCATTATATACAAAGCATGAGCACTTATAAATCCCTTGCACTTCCCAAAAGGTTTTTTTTAAGAATCGTCTTCCCACATGAATTTCATACATCAATCTCTATAAGCACCACTTATTCTACGTGAATATTTGCATCTTGTTCCAGTAAGACTGACTTGTTACAAATGTCCACAAAATGATAAGAGGTTGTTATTTTTTTTTCTATTTTGTGTCACAGACCAGTGCTATAACATTTGGATCCCTGAACGAATCTTTACGGCAGTTGCCAGGGATGGGGCCCTAACTAAGTGCCCTCTTAAGCGTTCTCAACCAGAAGAAATTTAAAGTTTGGTTACCCATAACGGCCTTTCCCTTCAACAGGGGTTATCCTTTAAACAAACTTGAATCTTCACTACCAGAGGATGCTTCCTTATAATTATGACCAATCATGGCTTTGCTGAGAGGAACATTTTTAAAGACTGTTCCATTGTACTCCCCTGTTAAACTTTGGCCCCCTAATGTGCGCTACCCCATAGGTAATGATTTGGAATAAGATGCTTCCAATTTATCATAACTATTATCAATCACAGCATTGCTGTCTTAAAAAAAGATTATTGAGGATTTTTCTTATGTATTCCTACATGTATGTTGAGCTTTGATTGTGACCCCATTGTGGCCCACTCTACCCCATGGGATCATGATTTGAACAAACTGGAATATTCACTACCTAGAATTCTTCTACATGATTTTCATTTTTCATGGCCTACTTTTTCTTGATAAGAAGATTTTTAAAGATTTTTCCTATGTATTCCTACGTTAAAATTTGATACCACATTGTGGCCCTACTCTTGGGGGTCATGAATTAAACAGATTTGAATCTACACTACCGGAGGATGCTTCCACGTGGTTTTCACTTTTCCAGGCCCAATGGATCTTTAAAAGAAGAATTTTAGAAGATACCTTTAATTTATCACTAATTCATAATTATCCCAACTTGGAAGAGGACATTACCCTTCAATTACAAAAAACTTGAGTCCCCTTCATCCTAGGATACCATACATTGTAGCAAGTTTGGTTGAAATTGGCCCAGTGGTTCTTGAAGAGATAAAAATGCGAAAAGTATGCGACAACAATGGCGAGAACAACGACGACGACGACGACGATAGGCAACGGACAAATGTTGATCAGAAAAACTCACTTGAGCCTTCGGTTTAGGTGAGCTAAAGATATGAGAAATACATATTTACATCTTGTGCTCTCTGTCTTGTCTTCTCATGTCATAATCCATCCAACTGAATGAAAGAAATACAGAATTTATTTCACAAAAAACACTGATTATTTCTTTTTTTGAAATTTTGATATTCTCTAATCTTTTTCAACAACTGAAACAAACAAACAAACAAACAATGAAAAAAAAAAGAATGAAAAAAAACCAACAACATGTGTACATCTTGAACCCTCTATCTCGTTTTGACATCTAGGAATCCCTCTCACTGACAGAAAAAAAACAGGGATTAGTTCCATTGAACTAATCCTTTTATTGGATGTTAATTATAAACTTGTAAATTCTGTTTTCATTAATCAGATCTCTTCGCAAGTAAGTTAAGCATAGGTAGAGGATTTCCCATAGAAATGCATAATTTGCGTAATTTTTACACAGAGAAGGTTCAAGCTTATTTTCTTATACACACTTAATACACACAGCATGATAAAGCAACTGCACATTATGACGTCATATTATGACATCATTCATATACACCATTCAGGGTAACAGCAACAAAGCAACGCTGGTGCAAGGGCATATTCTATATAATTTTAATAAATAAAGTGAATTATTAAAAAAAAAATGTTATAAAAATTTAAAATATTGCTGCACAAATCCTAGCTGGTGCTTTCTCACTTGATAAAAATTCAGGAAACATATCGGACAATGAATTTTTACTTATTTCAACTTTTAAAAAATGAAGTAGTAACTAAACAATTACACTGTCGATAATTATGCAGCAATATCGTAAATTCTTGCAATATTCTGCGTTTCATAATACCTTGTTTCTGAAGAACAAAGTTGAATATGTTCTTGCGCTGATGCTACTTTGTTGATGTTTTTTTATACACTTGTGTAGTATAGGACTATGTTGTCATAATAAAATGTCATAGTGTGCACTGGCTAGTGCAAGTCGTTAGTGCCAAGTTTGTATAAGAAAACAAGTTTTAACTTTTTTGTGCAATAAGTTCAGGCCTTATTCATTTTAATTACTACATGGCATAGAAACCTCTAGAAGTTGCCTTAACTTAGTTGAACTTGAATCTACACTGCAGGATGCTTCCATTTGATATGCATCTTCTCTGGCCCAGTGGATCTTGAGAAGAAGTTTTGTATGCGCCAGGATCGAAAGATCCGAGGCGTATATTGTTTTTGTCATGTCTGTCTGTCTGCTTATCTGTTCGTCTGTTTGTCTGTAAACTTTAACATTAGCTTTAACTTTTGAAACATGAATAAAAGAGACTTCATATTTGGTATTCATATTTTTCTTATTAAGTTCTTTCAAATGAAACCAAAGTCAATAACCTTGTGACATTGACTGTGACTTATATGCTTAAAATTCATTTTCTGTAAATTTTAACCCTTTTGAAACATGAAAGGTAAAGACTTCAAATTTGGCATGCATACAGCACTAATTAAGTTCTTTTAAATGACACCATTGTCAATGACCATGTGACCTTGTCTGTAACCTTTACGCTAAATATAACTTATTTGTCGGTAAACTTTAACCTTTGCCATATCTTTTGAACGAAAAAAAGATAAAGATTTAATATTTGACATGCATACTCCACTAATAAAGCCCATTGAAAATGACACAAAGGACACAAATAACCTTGTGACTTTGACTGTGTCCTATATGCTAAAATAGCTTTTTTCGAACCTTCACCATAACCTTTTGAACTAAGAGAGATAGAGAGATAGAAACTTCATATTTGGTATGCATACTTCACTAAGTAAGTTCTTTTAAATGACACCAATGTCAATGTCCTTGTGACCTTGACTGTTACCTATATGCTAAAATTAGTTTTTTTTTTTTACTTTGTTGCCGCTGGGCGCATAGTATTTCACAAACACATCTTGTTAACCATTAACCTATCACTAATTCATTATTATCTCAGCTTGGAAGAAGGCATGGCCCTTTTTTGGAACAAATTTGAATCCCCTTCACCCAAGGAATCGATACATTGTGGCATGTTGTTTGGTTGAAATTGGCCCAGTGGTTCTTGAGAAGATAAAATGTGAAAAGTTGACAACAATAATGACGAGAACGACGACGACGATAGGCAACGCACAAATGGTGATCAGAAAAACTCAGTTGAGCCTTCGGTTTAGGTGAGCTAAAAATATGAGAAATACATATTTACATCCTGTGCCCTCTGTCTTGTCTTTGAATGTCATAATTCATCCAACTGAAAGAAAAAAATACGGAATTTATTACACAAAATCATTGATTATGTCTTTTTAGCTCACCTGAGCTGAAGGCTCAAGTGAGCTTTTCTGATCAAAATTTGTCCGTCGTCTGTCGTTGTCGTCGTTGTCGTTGTTGTCGTAAATTTTTCACATTTTCATCTTCTTCTCAAGAAACACTGGGCCGATCTCAACCAAACTTGGCACAAAGTATCCTTATGTAAAGGGAATTCAAGTTTGTTTAAATGAAGGGCCACGCCCTTTTCCAAGGGGAGATAATCATGAATTTGTTAAAAATTAATGGTATTTTTAAAAAATCTTCTTCTCCAGAACCGCTGGGCCAGGAAAGATGAAACTCATGTGGAATCATCCTCAGGTAGTGTAGATTCAAGTTTGTTCAAATCATGACACCTGGGGCAAGGTGGGGCCAAAATGGCCGACCCAAGTTTTACATAGGAATATATAGGAAAAATCTTTAAAAATCTTCTTCTCCAGAACCACTGGGCCAGGACAGATGAAATTCATGTGGAATCATCCTCAGGTAGTCTAGATTCAAGTTTGTTCAAATCATGACCCCCGGGGCAAGGGTGGGGCCAAAATGGCCGACCCAAGTTTTACATAGGAATATATAGGAAATATCTTTAAAAATCCTTCTCAATTACCACTGGGCCAGGAAAGATGAAACTCATGTGGAATCATCCTCAGGTAGTGTAGATTCAAGTTTTTCAAATCATGACCCCCCGGCCCTGGGGATAGGGTGGGGCCAAAATGGCTGACCCAAGTTTCACATAGGGATAAATAGGGAAACCTTTACAATCTTCTTTTCAAGTACTTCAAAGCTATGATTAGTGATACCCGGGGTATTTATATGGAATCATCCTCAGGTAGTGTAGATTCTAGTTTTTTCAAATGATGAACGCCTGGAAGGGGGGGGGGTTAAATTCAAGCCCGATGTGCTCAGGTGAGTGCTGTGGCCCCTGGACCTCTTGTTTGAAATTTTGAAACTCTCTAAATTTTTTCATCAACGAAAACAAACAAAGGAACAAAAATTATGGAAAAAGCATATGTACATCTTGAGCCCTCTATCTTGTTTTGACATCTCGGAATCCCTCTCTCTGAAAAAAAAATAAATGGATTATTTCCATTTGAACTAAAAGTTTTATTGAATGTTAGTAATACATATCAGAAAGAAAAGTTGTAAATTCTGTTTTCGTTAATCAGCTTAATGTTTTATATATGATCCAGTTAGAGTTATATCCATGACGCGATAAAAATTCTGATTTTTATATTACTTTATTTATCTTTTGCTAAAAAAAGTAGGGGAAAATCATATTTCAACAACACTAAATATAAAATTAACTTTTCATATTTCCATAGTGAAGAATCGCCGCCTCTCTTGTGTTATGCTCAGCAACAAAAGAACCTTGGGAGAAAAACTGTGAAATACTTTAATGCAAATAAAAATGTTTTCAATAAGCATTTAATAATTGCACAGTTAGTTAGTTTTGCATTTCCATGAGGTATACTGTAACGGATTAGTATGTTCAAAGTATGTAATATATGGGTTTAAGGTACCTTTAAACACTAAAAAAAACTGTTCTTCGGGGTTTCTGAGAAATATCATGTATTATATATATATACTCTTTAGTGTTGAGTGTTCATAGCGTCCTTAAATTTATTAATGCTTTGGAACCAAGCAGAACAGAGCTATCAAAGTTTTAAAAGGAGCAAACTAGAATAATTGCTTAAATACATTGAAGATTCAAATATTATTTGACGATTTCAAAATAGACGTATTGACAACCCTGCTTGTTAAAATGCAAGTCTTAAATCTTATAGAATATTAAAGAGTACATTAGAATTGTATGTAAAGGTCCAGCAAATGTTTAATCTTATTTGACTGTAATAAATAACGAATTCAAAGTAATTTTTAAACCGTGTTTTTTTTTTTTTTTTCAAAGAGTGTTTTCCCAAAAAGGTTTTGATCGAAATTAAGCAAATAACAAGGATAAATCTCTAATTTTTTCTATTTTGAGAAACAATTTAATATGAAATGATAAAACGATGCTAAATTTACAGCGTGTTTACTACAACATACAGATGTTACACTTAGTATTGTAATTTCAAATTGTAAATTTTTTTTCATGCAATTTATCGACTTTGAAATAATGGCAAATATTAAGCAACGGCGATGTTTGAAACTAAATAAGACATAACATTTCAGAGTAAGCAATAAAAGTGTTTGATGAACAAATTACATTTCGATTGATTGAATGATTGATTGTATATTGTTTAACGTCTCTCTCGAGCATTTTTCAATTATATGGAGACGCCACCACTTGCCGGTGGTGAGCTGCAAATTTTTTCCTATCCTCGGCACTTTAGGCCATTGAACAGGGAGGGATCTTTTTCGTGCCAGCACCTAATGCAACTCGGGATCTCGGTTATACGGTCTCATCCGAAGGACCAGTCTCCACGTCCCACAGTGGGATTCGAACCCGTGACGTTACGAGCTAAGAAACTGAAATTTACGTTCTTATAACACAATCACACGTAAGGTTACGACCTCAGGCCTTCGATGCTCTAACCTGCAACATGATCACCCACATATCACGAACGATTCTAAAGGATTCATTTGTCATCAAAATTATTTTAACCACTGAAGTTATTTTGTATTATGTTAAAAAAATATTTATCTTTTTCCTATCCATGAAGTAAAAGAAAATGATATCAAAATAACAAAAAAAAAATATTTGCGTTTTGCTTGGATAACACAAACTGATACTATCAAATGAAAGGTGCACAGTCTGTTTGATTTGATTTGACGTATTTAATTGTTTAACACTAATTGACCAGAAACATGTTCTTCTCCTGGAAGAGCACGCTTACAATTGCTATTATTAAAATCTGTTTCAAAATGGATGTCAAAGTTTTAGCGAAAATATTTTCACCTGAAAAAGTAGACGGATGATTGAAAAAAGGAGAGAAGCCAGGAGACATACGATTAAACAAATGTAAAGGTTTCTCATTCGGATCCCTGGATTTGAAAATAGCACGCTTACAATTGCTATATATAGATTTGGCTCTGTTATTCTGAAAAAAGGGAAAAAAAAGTATCATTTCAGTTTACTTGGAAAATGTATGAAAAAGAAAACTTGTAAATAGAATAAACAATGAATAATTTAAAAAAGAACAGTTCTCAACGTCAATAAGTGGTTTAATCTTTCCAAATAAGAAGCATCTGTTCAGTGTAGATTACAAAACACCGATCAAAATAACATTCCATGACAAATTTATCTTAGGAAATTACAACATATGGGCAATTTGTTCAGTCTGTAATCCGTATGAAATATGATGGAAAAAGTATGACTTACAAAGACACATCTCTTTAAAAAAAGATAATTGAACAATTTACCATGGCGAAATAAGCATCTACCATTGAACTGTCATATTCACAGGATGTTTCGTGTCATTATCTAAGACTAGTAGAATGGAAAAAAAAGAAATGAGAAATAATTAGTCTTACATACCCATTTAAAAATGAATTACATTGTAAAAAGAACGAAGTATGGTTTCAATGCAGATCTTGGCCAACGTGTTTTCTTTTTGTTGCTGTAAAAACTGACCCAGATACTTGTGTAGTTTAACACATTCAATATTGTTTTTATCCATATGGAAGGGAATTTTGATGTGTTTGCCAGATGGATTGAAGATTATAATTTTTGTTTTCTTTGTATTAACTTTGAGACACCAGTCATTACAGTATGTATTTAGTATACTGACACGCAAAAGAAACGCAACATATGACTTTAGGGGGAAATAATTATGTAAAATAAAAAAAAAAATAGTATCTTAAAATTACGGATCTTCACTTTGAGAAACACAGGTAATTTAACGGTTGAACGATTTTCATACCATAACCGGAAGTCAAGTTTGAGTCTGCTTAACAAAAATAAAAAATGGCATGTTTTACAAAACTTTTGGCAATATTATGGAGTTTTAAGGGTTTTAACTGTTCATCATAAGTAATGCAGCAATATTTCAAAAAAATAAACTCTCCATTCGTTTCCCGTGACGATGCTAAGGCTTCTTGAAAATGGCTTAAGTACGCATTTCCATTGCTCTAGCTGGAAAATTTTAATGTAAAGGTGATGGGGACTTGCTGATGTAAAAATTCACAACAATACCCCTCAAAAGGGTCTTACGTATCATATTCATTAAGGACAGTCCTTGTACCGGAAGTCCAGGGGCGGCTACCCTGCTCTAAGTTAGAGAAAATTCGACCTAATCATCTGAAAAACGGGCATTAAAAAATGGCAAAGAATAATTCCCTCGCTGAGATCTCGATATTGATGAACCTACTGTATCGCAGAAAATAGGATGCAATTGTTGTTTAGGGCAGTCTTGCACGTTTTACTTGGATGGCTGGGAGGGGGTGTTTTAACAGTCACGTGTTACTTAGTAAAGTGAAAAGATAAACATTTAACATTTTTATCAAATCTCTTATGTTTTGAAAAGTGAGCTTAGCCTTATTGTATTCATTTTTGAAAATCATAAGACCAAAAAATCAATTATTTGTAGATTACTGCTTGTTGCGTTTCTTTTGCGTGTCAGAATATATCAGGTTTTTCTTGTAGACCTTCAGCCGTGGGTGAGAGAAGTACCATGTCATTAGCATACATGAGGCAATGAATGGACGTAGTTGAATCATTGTTTAATTTTACAAAACTTTTAGAATTTGACAGATAATTTGATACATCATTGAGATAATTTTTGAATAGGTTTGGACTCATGTTATTTTAATGCAGGCATCCAATACATAAACATGCAACATTAGAAATCCCATTGAATTTAAACTCATGCTAATGAAAATAATATTATCATTATATTGCTTTTCTCGAAATCTTTCAAAGTGTATTTCCAAATAAGGTCAAATGAGACTTTGTTAAAGTTCAACTATATTGTCAAGAGTAGAAATCGATGGTGACTCTTAAAATAAAGTATTAATTTTTGCAGAGTTTTGTTTAAAAAATCCAAGAGTAAAATTTATTTTTATGTGTTTTTTCTTCTCTGTATATTTGTTGAACAATAAACGGAGAGAAACTCGTACTTACATGCATCATAATGTTTTGCAGAGTTCTTTTAAAAGTGATTTTATACATGGACGTATGATGAAGACCTTTTGTTGCTCAGTGGCCATATAGTGCCACATAGAGACATAAATTTAAAGCTGTCCACTGCTTCATAATGTGACCATTATATGAGCGGAAAATTCTTTTACCACCTAGATTTAATTTTGGTTTATATTGCGTCATTGATTGGGATAAATATATAAACTTATATAACTTGTAAAAAACATATATAATTGTTAAACCTGGGATACCTACGTCACAATAATTTACGTCAAACAAAGTATCATTTCTTTCTACCCTTTGTTTCAATTATGACCAATTTGAAGGTGTTTTGAAGGATAAAAATGTCTTTTTTTCTATACTTAATGATTGAAAATTAATTGATAGTGGATAAATCAAAAATTATAATGGTGCATGAATAACTTGTGCAGTTGCAGTTAACGATCTTTTATTATACAAATATGGACTCAATGTAGGTCAATATGCATTTATAATGACCAAGGGTGACAGATATTGACCGAAGATACATGGAGTATATCGACCGAGGGCGCTAGCCCGAGGTTGATATACTTCATGTATCTGAGGTCAATATCTGTCACCCTGGGTCATTATAAATGCAAATTGACCTACATTGAGTCCATATTTATTATATTATATAAATAATATTTTCCCATATTTAATAATACAATGTTTATCTTCCTAATGTGTACAGAGATAATATTAACCATAAATAAGTTGAATGTAGATGACTGATGTTTCAGAATTTATTGAATGTTACTCAAAGTAACTTGTTTCGGCAATAAATTTTAACTCATAGCATGATAATAACGCAAGATATCTATCTCCGAATAACACAGAGTACTCCCTCCCCCAGATTGAGAATGGCACTCGTTTACACTTGCAGAGGAAATTATATGCTCCGACAAAATATAAATAACTATGTCTTCTACGATAAGATAAATCTTACATGGCATGCTTGTCTTTATTTTCTTTAGTCTCGGTAATCGCGTAAACAGCGTCAAAACTCTGCTCGCCGAGTGGAAAAGTCGAATTCAACCATGAAATGGTATGTGCTAAGTATTCCCGTAAAATGTTCACAGAAATCTTTGTAAATTGTTTTGTATTCTTAGCCTCAGAGTTCTTCACTATATCTTTTAAATTTTCCTCACCTACAACTTGCAAACTTCCATGTTTGTCTAAACCGAAAGTGAAAACGAGGCAGCTCGTGCTAGTCATTATTCGCTTTCAGCGGTCGTTATTAAAAAATAAGTACTTCGTATTGACCAATCAGATTACCGGATTTCACAAACTTATATAATATTATAAATTGCTTCGCGATTGATAAAGCGTAAACTGTCCCAGTACATATTTTTTCAATGTTTATTGCCTTGACCATAGCAACCGACATACATTAAAACTAATTTCAAATTTTATTGATACATTTATAACCAGGGTTATTATAGATTACGTTTTTTATCAACCGTTTCGTGGTTTATAAAGCGTAAAATGTCCAAAGGAAATTTCTTATGTTTATTCGGCAATAAATAAGTTGATTTTTGGAAAGAACGAATCTATGGATTTCCTTTGAATTTTTCATTAACAATATCAATGCTTTTTAAAACACTGTCAAATGAATGCTTGAAATCGTTATCTAGCTTCTATCATGTACCATCGCATAATGCCTCACATAGTCGATAATAAACTGTCGGCATCATTAGATTAGAAAAAAGCCTTTAACGTAAAATCATTAATCTGTATTAAGTAAAAATCGTCTTAGCCGGATGTTGAGTATTGTTTTATCTTGTTTATGCAATGGATTTTATTAATAACATGCTTGTATTATGATTTTTGAATCAGTATTCTTGCTATATTTTAATTATGCTGAAAGAAAATATCAATATTTTTTAATTCAGAGTTTAACAAAGCAATTGCTTTAACAATCAAATGTATATTTGATTGTGGGTACCTTACACGTTCTTTCCCAACACATATTGTAACATCCAAATAATTCTTGGTCTGAGATTGTTTTTAGGGTTTTGCATTCTGAAAATTTTTTAGAATACCACTTTGAAAGTATAACTCCGAACAACTTCGTAATTCTTTAATTATACATATAGTCATTAATACATCAATTGTAACATCAAAAAAAAGAGGATGACACTCCAAAACAGTGAGACAGCAAGAACCGTTTGCGAAGTATACATGTACACATGAAAACCTTTTTAGTAAATACCATGGAGAAATCGTCTTATTAACTGTCTTTCATTGACATTTCGATTCTTCCGTTCGTTTTGTTATTTTAATTTATTAAAAAAATTAAATTTATTTAAATTTTCTCTTAATACAAAATTAATACTAACAGTCAGAAATGTGAGAACGTTATTATTCTGAAGTCAAATATATATAATTCAACCCTGTATATACTTTTAAAATTATCTTTATTTATTTTCATGATGATTGAAGCATGTACCTAAACGTCTTTGCTCCAAGGGAGCAAAAGGAAAATCAAATTGTACGGACTATTTTTATTTTTTATTGTCCTTCTTTTGATAAATATTTTATATTACCTTACGGACTTCTTTTGAAGGATAAAATTACTTTGGTCATATTAAAGTAAAAATTGTTGCTATGGCTTTCATTTTTCACGATCGTATTCCATATTAAGATATCTTTCTAGGGTACCAAAATTTCTGAACTCTTGACTTTCGAAATTGAATACAATTATATTTTTTACATGCTCTTATGTAAAATCGGTTAAGGGGATGAAGGATCTTTAGCTGAAAAAAATACTTCTTTCATATCTTTCATATTTTGTATATATCTTATTTAGTATGTCCCACATACTATAAAGCAGACATATCAATAGGTTTCTAGATTTATTTCTGAGATATTGAGTGACAAATACCATACCCCACAGTGCCTGAGCGGAGTTTTTATTCTCCGTGTTTCTGGGTCCATTACTCGGTCGATAATTGAATTTTTTCAGCATAGATAAAAAGTATGCCAGCGGAAATGTATCTTTTATAATATTTCAGAGTATGAATAGGGTTAAAAATTCGAAAAAGCAAAATTCTTCTGTAAAATCACATCTATAGACGGAAATTTAGGTACTTTTTAAGACAACTTAAACAATAAAAAAAAATTAATTTGCAAAAAATCCTATCATTCAATATTTGAAAATTTACGTCGAAGTGCAAGTTCGTCATTGTATTGATTAACTGTAAAAATATCGATTGGTGAAGCTGAGCTCAATATTGAACGGGGCAAAGTTAAACGAGACACGATCATGAGAAAAACGTGTCATGTTTACATTTCTCGAGTACGGGAAACCCCAACTATGACTTCACACATTTCTGAAATAAGCGAAATAGGACATACCCACAGAACATTTCCGTCAACAACCAAGCAAAAATATTTTTTGCGTTCTAAAATTCACAAAATACCCACCATGTACAGATTATGGCCCGTTTTTATGATTTTATACTACCCGTTTCTACCATGTATGATCTGACTGTACTAAGAGATTCACTATGACGCCAACGATGCGCTGAACGCGCAGTGTAGGGAAACGGAAGAGTGGTTTAATCTATTCCGTAATTTGATAGTATTTGCCAGAAATTTTAAATGTTTTCAGGTATTTTTATACAAGATGGTGAACGCAAACGGACAGTCAAAAAATAATACAAGTACTGTGGTTTAAATCTCGTTTTCTACATATTTTATCAGAGATTATGACGTAATTCAACTGAGTCACGTGACCATACATCCTTCGTCCCTTTAAACAGAACATCATAATCAATTAATATTTCTTGTTTTTTATTTGAAATACTGCCATTTTATGAAGATTATAAATAGCCATCAGTAAAAATACACGAAATCGCCTTCGATTTACAGAATTAATGCAGATTAGTTAACTTCCTTGACGAACATAATTGAAAATCAAAAGGTCTGTTCGCACAGAAATGGGAGATATACAGTACACCTTTGATCGTTCCAAGCTCCTTGTTGGAGAAGAAATTGGAGACATTCCTCTACGTTGTTATTCGGTTCGCCGTCGTTCCAGTTTGAGAAGTTCATTTGTTTCCCGCTTTTATTCCAGATAAACAAATTTATTCCATCTTGTACAAAATCGGTACCTCCTGTCCAAAGACTTTGGTCAAACCCTAAATCTGGATAATGATAGATAAGTAAGATAAGTTATTTCACACTGTAACACAGTTTAGATAATTTTACTCACTTCTTTGTAATTCTAATAAAATAAAAAAAATAAAGTTTCGAAAATTCCAGATTACATGTAACTCCACGGTCAGTGTCACCGAATCCAAAATTGTCAGAGATCAAGCCACAATGAATGCATCTATTAAATATGAAAGCCCTAGTTCTAACCATTTAAAAATATGGTCAAGGATTTTTTTTTAAGTGGTTTAAACTCAAAGGTAAAATTTATAAGGTATAAACCAGAAAGACTGACAGACTGACTGGCAGAACAAAAATTTTACACTCTCGAATCTTTGATTAAGGGTACAAAAAATTATTGTTCACTCTAGAACAACAGATGCGTTTAGAAATTTGGGAAGCCTAGCTGCAGAACTGTAGCACTCTGAATGGAAAATTCAGAAATACAAATCAGAGAGCGACAAATACAAGCTTTGTAAATACCTTCGATTAGCCCCGCCATTTTTTTGTATATTGCTTCCTGTGCTATTTCTTTGTATTAATGCTTTCATTTATTATGAAAATAGTATCCAATAATTGTCCCCGACTTTCCTCTTGACATTGACCTTCATTATTGACCTTATTTGAAAAAAAATCTACTTTGGTGATACTTTTTAAATGGCATATGATATTCGTTCGTATTTTACACAATGTGTAATAAAAATGGCATTTCACTCACAAAGACACCGAAAGGGAAGGACCACAATTGTTTGAATTTGCTTGTTAACCCTATATTTCACTACAGTAACTACATATATTGCTGATATTTTCTTGACTTTTTATAACACACTATCAATAGGTTTCATCATATGAAAAATTATACCTAAGTTTAAAATTTCCATCTATTGTCAAACATATTAAGCATTGTGACAAAATAATTTGTTTATTTTGATATACGTGTTACAACTTATGCCGTTATCAAAATACCAAAATCAAACTTATGATATACTTGTCAAATATTCCATCTCAATATCAGAAACTTATATCACGGACATAAATATTGAGCTAATTAAATGTGTCTTTACTGTAAGATTAATCTATTTCTTACCTGATCCTACAGTCTTACGAATCCATTCATTTTCTTCCATTGACTCGATTTCTACCAAGTAAGCACCATAACGACTACACTGTAGCTATAATAATTAAGAAATATTACCAAACAAAAACAACATATACTAGAATTCATTGGAAGGGATATAAAAAAATGAATTGAGAAGCTGTTAAATGTTTGATAAAATGTCATGATATTTTCAAAAATTCAAGTTTTGAAATCTCCGGGACAATTTACAATCTAATAATAATGTTCAAGGCATTGCTCTAATGTTCACTTATCCAGAAAAGAGCAAATTGCATTAAAAACTATGCATGGACCCTCGGTGATAACCCCTAAATTTAAAGGTGTCGATCCTAATTAGAAAATTAAAATATAACTAATTGGCCTTTTTATTACTAGACTTAAGTACAGATTTTTGTATGTTAATATATTTTATTTCTATAAGTGCCAAAATTGACGCACTTTGAAATAAATAAAAATGCGCTGATTTGTACCACGCTTTATTTTTTTTTCAAAGTGTGCTGCCACAATCAGTCATAACTGAAATTATTTTAGAATAAAATGTTCAGAGTTTTTCAATATTTAATCTGCATGATTTTGTACATGTACGGACAAACTGAAAAATCAGTTCGAAGCACTTTTTAGACACGTTTGAAGTTCATGGATTTACAAATGGATAAATTCTGGGAAAGAAAACAATTTGATTCTTAAATTTCCAATCACGATTATGTAAAAATTATTTCTTTTTGAGGCTTCAATACCATCCATTGTTTCTGTAAAATATGTGAATACCATGTTGAAATGAAAGATTATCTATATTAATGTAGAAAAAATATAAATTCAATTTGTCAAACCATTCAAAAGGAAAACTAATTAAAAAAAAACTCGGCAAGTATTGTTAAGTCAAAGATACGGTAAATACAAGTTGACCTCATATGAAAAATACCTTGACATTCTGGAAGCAAAGTGACGACACCCTGATTTACGAGATGAAATAGAATATAAGATGTAGAAATATAAGGTTAATGCTACTAAGGAAAGAGACTGAGGTACAGTTCTTATTCCTACCAAAACGCTAAAAAATGAGCTGATTTGATTAGAAACGTCTAGAATTTTTAAAAACCACACTAGCGATGAAATTTAGGTAAGTACAAGAGGGGAATTAGTAAAAAAATTGAAGAAAAAAATATCGAAGTGAAAACTCGTTCTTATGAAAATGCAGAGAATCAATAATATGGTAGCGTTTTCGATTATTTCCATTTAACAAAAAAATGAATAATGCTATTGTTATTGATGAAAATAGGTTTTATTTTAGAATTTTAAAATATTAAAGAGTAAAGGAGAAGTATTTTTCACTTTAAATCACAGATATTATACTAGAGTGCGTCAATATAAACATTTTTTTTTTCCAAAAATATTCGGCCGGTCAATGGAAAATAGCAAAAAGTACAGATTTATCCTCGGGAAGTACATATTATTTTTTTTTCACAAATTAGTATTGTTGTATTAAAATGTTAAGCAAGGAAATTACAGACAAAAATCATCAAGACGATGTTCATGAATTGTACGTATAATTGCTTACCCATGTAATTTTTCCTTGTTTACGTACATTGATCATTACTGCAATGTAATCGTTTTTTAATTACCATATAATATTATATTCCTTGTTCTTTGCATGAGGCCCCGAACACTTGTAATAAATTTAAAACTTTTAAACATTTTTAAGAGGGTGGGTTGTTTCCAATCAATAAATTTCATCTCTACTAAAGGCTACTACTTAATTCCTTAATATTTGATAGATTATCCACAATGTGCATACGTTTCCAAAGATTTCCAAACGTTTCCAAATACTTATTTGACTTAAAATATTTCCCATTCTCATATTATCATTAAAAACAGTACTTCAGCATCCCACCAGTTCCTTGCTCTCACGTCTAGCCTGTAACAGTGTTCCTTGTATTGCATCCATCCTTCTTCACAAGGGACTCTCTCTGAATATAAACATAATGAGGATAGCTTCAATCAATTGCTGTTAAGGAACTTAATCCCACGGGTTGATAATTCCGCGGAAACAAACTTTTTTACTCAATCCGCGACTATGAAATTACGCAGATATCTTGTATTTTCATTATATGTCATATATAAATCTTTAGTACCCTGTGACAAATTTCCCCGTGAAAATTTTGTTCGTGTAAATAGCGGAAATTTATCTCACGTGGACAAAAGTACCTCTACAGTATTTAAAACCTACTATGTAGGAGTATCCAGAATGTAGACTGAACAGACAAGCCTTTATAAAAAATTCCAAGCTTTGCCAACTGAGTACATGGCTTAACATATTTAATAGTAATGTTGCTTAAGTATGCGAAAAACAAAGTAAATTTTAAATCTGATAATTCTCACCATCCTCTAATAACTTTCAAATGAGATACTATAAACCCCATACACAGTTTGTATTTCGTTCTTGAGCCTAGACTTCTTATCAAAGAAAGCTGCAGGAGGTAACATAAGTTCTCGCTATCAGCAAGTCCAATCCCTCTGTTCATCAAATAGTGACTGATTAATAGAAAAAAAAACTTTTTACAAACTGATTTGTCTAATAATTAACTTGTATCTCGTCTTTTCCGATCATTACATTTTATCTCGGTTTTAAAAAGGTTGATTAGGGATGCTTATTGCTCCATGACACCTGATACATGTATAACATTTCATGTTTTCATGTGCCCATGTCATGTTTGTTTTGCTCCTGATTAATATAGTTGAGACAGATTTTGAACAAAATAATGAAGTTACTACAATCATGGTAATTCACGTGCGCATGTTCTTCAAGCGAGTTCTGTAGGAATTTTAAGTAGTACTAGTGCCCTACCCATAATACGTTTCTGATCAAATTAGCAAATAAATGGACTTCTTCTAGTAAATAAAACGCAGGTATTTGCCCAATTCAAATTATTTTCAAGATCCAATTAGAACATGTCATAATGCAAAACCCTCCTTTTATGATATACTTACCAGAAAAGAAAATCCAACCTACACGTTCAACACACAGTAATTCTTGTTTGCAATTCTGTCTAAGTAATTTACAGGAATTCATGTTGTCGTTATAGAACACTCCAGCACATGCCAACATGGAACTTCTCAGAAAACACTCAGTAAGCGTCATATTCTCTAATTCAGAAACGTAGCATTGTCCATGTGTAGGTAACATATCAGCAAGGAAGTTTACCGCCCTTAAATTAAGTGTTTCTCTGCTACACTCAATAAACTCTATCGAGAGAACAATGATGATCAGGCAGTTCAAATTCTTGCGCCATGCATTTCCCATCTTTATTCTGTGATGCTTCTCTGAATTCTGATAAAAGCCACAATGAGATATCGACTGATAAAACCCCTGTCACACCAGGGCTGCGTCCTCACGGCGACTGCACGGCGTCCTCAAAAAATGCAAAACGCCGAGATGATCGCAGCAGAGTCTCCTACAGCGCCGTGACAACGCGGTGAGATCTGCACTGAACGACGTAGGGTTGCGTAGGGTCTCCAAGAACGCCAGAGGACGGCGATCATTTTCGGCATGCACAAAGTACGCGCCGTGTGATCGCGGTCTGATAAGAACTCAATAGAAACGTTGTATGGTCGCCGTAGCAGTGCGGTGAGATCTCCAACAACGTAGTGGGAGCTCCGTACGAACGCCATGAAGACGCACATGATCGCGGCACGAACGCAGTGGTAATAGACTGCGCTTACACGGAGACCTCACGGAGATGTCACGGAGTCTTTGGAGATGTCACTGCGTTTCCATCGCGTTTAATGGCGCTTCTAATGAGATTTATCGTCTTGTGATTTTTTCGACTGCGATTACACGACGACAGCACGGAGTTGTCACTGCGATCATTGCGCTCTCGCGGCGTTTCTACAGCGTCCGTTGGCGATCACAATGCGCTTTCACGGCGATGTTAGAGCGTTTTCAGCCAGCTCACAAAACAAGAGTAATGGGATCATATTTGATCAGCAATAATTCCAATGTACTTGTTGCACTAGGCGCATTTAAGTGAAAAAATGAAAGAAAAAATTACACTAGAACTTGTTCTGTGTTTCACTTAAAATTTGTAGAAAACGTTTTGGTGTGTTTATTTTATTTTTTTTTTACATTCATAATAAAATAAAGAAAATCTAGCAACACAACTGAACCAGTGAAATTAAGAAAAGGAGTTTAATCATAAAACTATTAATAATGTAGTACTAAATTATTTGAATATAGAACATTTTTAATCATTTAGAATATTTTTTGACATTTTCATGTTGTTGTCTTACATTACTTCTGAATATATATCAATGAGTATAGAGTGCATTGTGAACGTATTGTGAACGCAGCCACCGCAGTGAGAACGCCGTGAACACGAGGTGAAAACTCCGCGAAAGAGCAGTCAATCGCCAAGAGATCTCCGTGGGATCGCAGTAGAACGCCGTGAGATCGCCGTAGAATCGCGTCCGTCGCCGTAGGGACGCCGTGACATCTTCATATTGTGAAAGTTTTACAGAAAATTGTGCAATTTTCCTGCGATTCCACGGCGATTTTGTGACAGGGCCTTAATAAAGTATATATATAAATTGATAGAACTTATGTCTTATGGGGAAATTTTAGATACATTTTTTACGCAATGAGACGATTGATTTTTACCTTAACTTCTGGTTGTGTATACATGTACATATAAAACGAAATGGACATTAGAAAATTATGCAATGATGTATTGTATCTAAAACTGAACTAATTCAGTCATGAGAAAATTCTCTATGATGAATATTGGTTCACTAAGGAAATACGGTATTAATTACAAACCATAAAAGGCTCAATTTTTTAATTGATTATTTATAACTAGATATTGTTTTTAAATGCGTTCGTAGCACAACACAAGCACGTAAATTACGCTGTTTTAGCAACCAAACTGACAAAATATTTATATCTTATGAGGAATTTCATTTAGCAGTCAATAGCATTCATTTAACTCAAACATTATTTCATAGACCGAATATATTATAAAGAGGGGTAAATTGATTGGTAATTTATATTTTCAGGATTCGGAAAATGTTATTTTAATTAAATTTCTGAGTTTTAGGTAATGCTGACCAATAACAAAATCAATCTGGAATTTGTCCCCGATCTAAATTTTTCTTTACTCTTGCAGATTTAAATTTATTGTCAGAATTCTGTTGCAAACAAACTAATGGAAATAAGGTTTTGTAAGAAAAAAAAATCTAATGATAAATGTTCTCCATAATTTGAAAAAAGTCGCAGAGAATCTCAAATGGTCACAAAATGTTCGGTCAATGGTGATTAAAAGTACTGTGATTGGAAAAGCGTCTGTAGTACTAGTATACTCTGCACAATGGGTAGCTGAAAAGTCAGACTATATCAAGTTTAAGGCAACGAAATCTAAGCCATACAAATTAACTTCTGAAGTAATTAAGAATTTTTTTTTAGAAAGTTTGATAATTAATCGTTTGGTGAATTTACACCAGAGAAAGAAAACTTTTCTTATCCGAAAACTTTATAAAAAAAATATATTTTGAGTCAACATACCCATTAAAAAAGTTTGAGAAATATGTTTCTCAGGACATAAAAACATATGTAGAAGATAAGAAAGTTACAATTCTTTGAGAGGCTGCAGTCGTACAATGTATCTCAAACTTATATTGTGTTTCAAAAAAGAGAATTTTCTTCATGTACAAGATATTAGACCAGCAATAATTCTAAACTTTCGATCAAATATGAAGAGTGTTTTAGGATTTCAATCTTGCAGAAGTACCCAGTTTCAATTGCAATGTTGTTTTAAGTTTTTGAATGTTCTCCTGGAGTAGGGTCGTTTTCTTCAAAATAGTAATTGTTAGAAAAATAAGTCATTTGAAATGTGGATGCTTTTGAGAGAAAAAAAATGACTTTAATAAAAGCCATCCATACTCTTGTACCGCGGTATGAGATTAAAAGGAAGTCTTTCTTTTGATATTTTTCGTTCTTTTCCTCTTGACACTTATGATGTTCAGGGTTAAATGACAATTTTTTATGGAGAATTATATACCCCTTTTTGTCTACAAGATTTATTTCACTCGCTGACTCTAACGAAATTAATTCTGTTCACATTTTGAGAGATACTGACGTTGCAGAGACTTTTGTTATTAGAGGGTATACATTCTTTCCCTGTTCTCTTATTGGAGGGTCAGCTTTATTACAGGTAGTGTTGCTTGGCGTCATTAATTTAGCCCTTCATTGTATTTATCTGAAGTCATATTTAGTTACTAGACACGTTACTGTAGGTGTTAGACATACTTGTCACAAAAAGCAAAAAGCCAGAGAAGAATGACCTTTATCAAAATTTAGAGGTGAAGATGATGAGTCGAATGTACCATTAGACCGCGACAAGGACATCCTCAGCCTAGGGTAGTTACTTTCGGATCAGCGTAAAAAACCCTGATATTACCTGCGTATGTAAAAACATACATCCACTAGACGAGGTTTGTTAGTTGGAAAATGCTTCTTTATGAAATATATTGAACCCTTGTGCTAAAAACCAAACCAGCTAACTTTTTTCCAATCAGATACTAGTAGGTGGTGTACACCAGAAAGAGCCAAATTGAATTTAATGTCATTTTAAATAAACCTTAGTTAACAGATAAATCGAACAAACCATTGTCATAGAAATTGAAAATAGCAATCTTAGTCATGTTTCTATAATGAAAACAAACAAGCTTAACCGCTTCTTTTTTTTTTTTTTTTTTTTTTTTTTAAATATTTCATTTGAATTAAAAAAAATGGAATCTGAAGTGAAAATATTTGTATGAATTAATAAGAATGGCTACAGAACTTCAGAATTTTGAACATCATAAAGCGTTTACAATTTCTTTATATTTTGTAAATTTATCATTTGTTTCATTTGAAACAAAAATAGACCCAGAAATATATACTTATCAATGCATCCATTTTTTGATTGCATCATCTTTACTTTAGAAATGATATCTCTACATGTATGTTTTGTACGGTGTGTCATGTTTGTTTTTCCGATGGTAGGTAAACCAAATTAGAAGATATTATTTGCGCCATCTCTAACCAATTCCAGCTTTCGAAGGCAATACTACGAACGCCCAGAAGGCTCATTCGAGATTCAAGTTTCCAAATACGAGATTCAAAATTCGAGATTCGAAATTCGAGTTTCGAGATTCAAGATCCAGATTAACCAATCAAAAGGCTCATTCGAGATTCTAGGTTCGAAATACGAGATTCGAAATTCGAGTTTCGAGATTCAAAATCCAGATTAACCAATCAAATGCGGGTGCAATATTTGATTACTCCCCTTTATTATGTTTTATCTATCAATAAATCGTTTAATATATTTATAACAAATGAGTCATTTGATTAAATTACAATGCAAGAAAGAGTGTTATATATATTAGAAGAAAAGTTAAATAATCATTGGATTTTTTATCAACAAGATATACTTCAATTTATATTATGACTTCTTAAATATTAAATAGAATACATATATCAGGAATATATATATTTTTGCATTGTCTACTTTATATAAAGGGTTGTTGATATAATAATAAATTTATAAATAGTGACTAAAGATTAACAAAATCCTCATAAAAATATTCTTTAAAGATACTTTGATAACATTAGTGGGAAATTAAGCTACCAACGATTTCCAACATCACCCAGGAATGCCCCTTAATCAAAAACGCGTTAAAAACAGCTATGAAAATGATTCATATACCTTTATCATTCCGAATTGCAGATAGCAATTTTTTTAGTATTATAATATCTAGCAAACGTCTTCGATAAAAAAGCTGAAAAGGGCACTAAAATCAATAGTGTATTGGAACGAGAAATGGTCATAGTAAAATTATTACGGTAGATAAAGAATCCATATGCAATACTTACGCATTGTTGTACAAGACCTACTTGAAATCACCGTTAAGCTGATAGGATTAAGATTTTCGTTCTATTTTCGCTCGAATAAGAAGGAATATCCTTGATCTTTTTAATTACCGGTGATATTTTCATCCGGTCTACTTTGACTACTTCTTACACTCCAAAAACATGGAAATCTAAAAGAAAGTGATCTATGATTGTTTAACATTCTCCATGAAAATATAATTGTACATGTATTACACGCTATCATTGCAATTATGATTCATTTTTTCTACATCTACGCTGTAAGTTAATTTGATGTATTGCTCAATAAAAATGATTGAAAGCATTAAGCTTTATAAATACTTTGTTTTTTTTGCATGTACTAAGTACATAGTAGTAATAAGCCTTTTCACTAAACTTAGTATTTTTCTTCATTAAAGGGAAAATAGAATTCAATCATCCTGCTTTGTCATCTTTTCATATCTTATGTGAATAAACTCACCAGTGGAAGATTTGTTTTTTCATTTATTCTGTTTATTATCTGAGTATGTATATAAAATAGATGGGAAAAAAATCTATTATACTTTCATTAAAATACAATTATGCAAATTATAAGATATATTAGAACGCCTTTTATTTGACACAGAGCTTTAATTCAAAACCTGTTCTGTCAATTTCAATTTTCGGTATGCAATCAGAAAATCAATTATCTTACACCGTTGACTTATAAATAACATTGTTTCTAGTAAGGTATTATAACATGGTTTTTATTAACTTTTTTAATCCAAGTTTGAACTTACGTTATGAATAATTTTTTTTTAAACCACTCAAGAATAGTCCTCTTTCTTCAGTGTCTCTTTGATCAATAACCATTATATTTTCCAAACGCAGAAAGCAATAGTAAAAACATTTAAAAAAAGAGCGATCGTTTCTTTTCATCTGGCTAAGAATAGTACAAACTCTTAGTATTTTTTTGTTATTTGTAGCCAGTTGTATTCAAGTAAAAAATCAAAAATTGAAAATTGAAAAGAGATATGTTCGGAGTATAATGTTTACATATATAGGATTTCCGCTTCCGCTTTATTTTCGCCATTTTCAACCTACCCATTTGTAAAATTAAATCGGAGCGAATGCAAAGAACAAACAAGCTGATTCAGAGAATTTGTGTCCACTGCTTAGGGAAAAAGTAAACCATGCACAGTTCGGGGGGGGGGGGGGGTCCCCCTGACTGAATTTGTAGAATTATTAAATGTATACATGTATAATGAAGGAAATAAGATATGTTAATATGGATGTAGTGATTTGATTACTCATTCTTCATTATGTGTATAGAAAATGCTATTTATATGGAATATTTATCACACTGTAATGATGATCTTATGAGTTTGTACATGTACAAGCCAGACCTCATAAATGTTCCATTTCACAGGCCAAATACTATCATTTAGTGAAAAAAAGATAACCAACCAGAAATCAAATTATCAAAATCATGATGCGTAAATAACAAATTGAATTATTTTATCATTTTTTTGTAAAATCTAATTTTTATATTTTACAAATAATTGATAAAATAATTCAATTTGTTATTTACGCATCATGATGATAATATAATTTGATTTTTGGCTTGTTAAATTTTTCATGTCACAATTAAACTTTTGATACATAGTACCCACAAATATGAACTCTGACCTTTATATCCATGTGAACTTGAAATTCGAAACACCACATAATATGACACATTAATTTTATCTTTTGATATTTTCATTAGAAAAGAAATTGATGGTAACAGTGAAATGTTATCGTAAAGGTGAAAACCTCAACATTTATAATAAATTACATGTTCAGATTCTAATTAAAAATCATTCAGTCAATTTTAACCAAACTAAATACAAAGTATTCCAGGGCGAAAATGAAATTTATATTGCTTACGCAAAGGACAAAATCATCTTGTATGTACAAATAGAGATAACAAAGAAAAGACAAAAATAAGATGGAATCCTTTAAAAATCTTTTCAAGATCTACTGAACCAGAAAGACTTAAACTTATGTTGAAGAAACCTTGGGTAGTGAAGATTCTAGATTGTTCCAATCATGACCCTGCGAATAGACGGGGCAAAAGTGGGGGATTCAAATTTAATATTTTAAATCTACTCTCAAACATCTGAGTCTGAAAACTAAAAGTCAATGGTACTTTCCTAAGGATAGTGTTGAGACTTATTTGGTCAAATAATGACCCCCGGTGTAAGTACACGCCTACGATATGTATTAGGGAGAAATCTGGGGAAGAACAGAATGCAAAAGTTACTGAGGTGAACGATGTGGCATATGGACCTCTTGTTGCAATTTCTTATCTACCCAGCAATATGTATCCACGAAGCATTTAATAATTATAAATGAATTTACACGTTTATAACAAATACTAAATAAGAATGATATTGTTTCCTTTTAGCGTATCTCATTTTATTCTTTAGTCTCCTTAACGAGGCCCGATCTAGTTGAAAATTACGAAAACGGAATGATAGAAAAATTTAATTCTTGGAAATATACTTGTATGTTTTATGCTTAGAAAAATTAGAATGAAATTTTGTTACCTTGCCTTTGTTGTAGTGAAATGGGGACACTGTCAAGATATGGGCCATTTTTCGTGTTTTTATACACAATTACATACCAAAACTCTTCAATTAACAAAGAAATTTACAAATTAAAAAAAATACATGATGAAATTCTTTGTTTTTCACATATATCATGCAATTTTCATTCTTCTTTTAAAAAATGAAAAGAAAATTGGAGGTAGCCTTTATTGCAGTGAAAAGGGGGCATGTCAAAACACAAAATTTGGATTTATTCTATCCAACTAAGTATTTTATAGGTCGCAATGGGTTTACATAACACCATGTTCGAAGAGAAAGACTAAAATCGTTTACTTTTAGTTGCAGTGTTTGTTTTTTTAAACTCACAAATTGAAATAAAACAGGATAAAATTATAGAATCTGTACCAAAAAATTGATCCCTCAAATTAATTAGGTTCCAAAGTTGTTTATTAATTTAAATATTAAAAAAAAATAATAGAAATGCCAGTTTTCAATGCATAGTCTATAGCGCTACCAGGTAAGCAAGATCAGCGAAACATTTTAGCGCAATTTGACGTCATTTTAATTGGGACGTTATTGTGTTCAATTGTGACGGCAGCCAAGGGTATTGTGACGTGCCTGAGTAGACGCTGCGTTAAAACGTATGCGCAGATAAAGTAGATCGGGCCTCGTTAATATACTTGAAAGCCAAGGGAATACAACGCATCTTACTGTTAAGTTCTGTTCATCATAAGTTTGTTTTAATTAAGGATTTCCATCCCTTTATGGGGTCAAATTCCATACCCTTTAATTTCCCTCAAGTACATAATACTTTGATTTTATATTAAAGGATTTTATAGTGGAAAAAGGATTGCCCGCGAGAAATTTTCAAAAATTTCATTAATTAAGCAGTAATTAATTTACAAATATTGCATTGAAGTCTATGTGGAAAAGCGTTTTTTTTTTTAAGTAAAAATTCAAATAATTTGAATTATATCAATAAATCCTGCGGTGGAAAGATGCATTGAAAAATTAAAAATAGAATGACAATTGAAAAATAAGAATTTATCGGCAAAATTATTTTTAAGCGATTTTTTTATTTATTAAGAAAGGGTAGATAACTCTTACCAAAATTAAAGGTCTTGAACTAGGACACATCCCACTATAAATACGTTTAGCAATTAATGGGAAGTATGTCTAAATAAACTGAGTATTCAATGCCCGCATATCTGTTATGTTTTCAATATCATTGAATTTGTTCCCATTAGGGATTGTATACCTTAAGTATTTATACATATATATATATTTTTGTTTAATTTTGAAATATCTTAATCTCTTAATATATACAAAACCCTTGAAAAAAATAGTTTTAGAAAATTTGAACAACTTTACACAAACTGCCTGATGCATTAGATATCTCATATTACAAAGTAAATTTAAAATCCGTCTTATACACTCTGTATATGCGATCTTCTTTACCTTTTTTATTTCGTAATAATTTTACTTCCTTGATCAGGACAATATTGATCCGATTATGCTCATTCGATTTTGTTTGATAGCCCTCACACAAAATTGCCTAGAATACGGTAAGGATTATTTTGTTTTAATCAACGTTTCAACCGTATGTTTATAACTGCTCATTTATTTTAATTAATTTTTATCCTGTCTGTTTAGTTTTCATTTAAAGTATAAACAGAGGAAAGTCCGAACAGGATAAAAAGTTACATCGATTTTTTTTTCCATTGTTTTCAATATTTCTATTAAACTCGAAATGACTTTGAAATAAAAGCTTTTGTTGTATTTTCAACACAGTGTCCTTATTGATCTAAAATAAGCACACAACCAAAATTAAAAAATTCATTTTTTTTCAAAATGTCGCAATTCCAATTTGAGTTCCGATTAATATTTTTTTATCTGATCTCTATTTAATGCAAATCCTTTATCTTTGTAGTGATACGAGTTTGAAAGAAGTAGTAACCTATCCAATTTAATCGTCTCGAAAATACATTTATATTGATTTTAATAGTGTTAAATACGTTTGAAACAGTTAACCTAATAAAATTGTTCATTCCAAAGTTTTAAGTAATGAAACTACATGTTTTCGACGCAGGGGGAATAAGGAAGCATACAAAATATTCTACCTTGGCTAAATCAGTACTGCATTATGACGTCATAGTAGGCAAGATGACGTCAATTTTAGAACACAAGTTTTCGTAATATTGGTATTTAGATATGTAATTTAACTCTAGAAAATGAATAGAAACGTGTAAAGATTAACAAATATAAATGTTTTTATTTTGTTATGCTGTAACAGTCATTATGATTGAAATCTACCACCGATGACGTCATATGTGTACATCAAGTAACTTGGAAATTGATCATGTCGTGTAAAGAGAATTTGGCTAAGACGGCGTGTTCAAAGATACGTAAAATGGAGTTTAAAAGGAAATATCGGAAATATTGTGTTGAATTCATATGGAGTTCAATAAATTAAAAAGGTATGCTAATTTATTTTCATCGATTATATTCTCTTTCGAAGACAGTCAGCTATATTACGTAACCCGGTCGGTCTATCGTCCGTCATTTTTGACCAAAAAAATGCAACAGAACAACAATAAGCTGGATATTTAAAAACATACGATTTGTACAGATTGAAAGTTTGCGTTTTGACAAACTTGGAAAGTGCTGCTAGAATCCCGAGTTAAGCATGATTGTACGAAAATCTCGATTCATTTGTATAAAATTCAAAACAAAGGGTAAGGTTTCGTGCAAATGTGTGGAATAAATATTTTACGGACAAGATATTGGGATTCTAGCAGCACTTTTTAGACAAAATAGATGTTTTTCAGCTATATTACATACTCAAAGAAATTATCAAACTCCGGGGTATTGTTGTTCTGTAAGCCTTTTTATTAAGGAAAATTTTGCTTTTAATAGAAGTCACGTGATGCCGTGGCGGTGATGCACGTCTTTGCGTTAGACACGCTTTTATCTGTATGCAATAGTAAATAACAGTTTACGTTTATCAGTGGTTTTGGTAATTTATTAAACTAAATTTTCTTCAAAAAGTCTAAATTTCCCGAGGAATTACTTATATGCTTCCTTAATATACCCGCAGAATTATGAATATTTTTTTTCAATGTCATACCTTCGTATAAAGGCATTGGAAGTCAATGGATAAGTGCGATACACTGATTTTTGTTTTTGCTGAAAACCTAGCTTTGCTTAAGCCAACATGGCAATCAAATCCATATATTCAAGGGGACAGTAGATTTGATTCTAGTAATGCTGTTGATGGACTCAAATCTGACTTAAGTTCTCTCGGTGGCCAATGTGTCATATCTGGTAACGGACAAGCAAGCGCCACCTGGTGGGTAAATCTGACTTCAGTTTTCAGTATTCATGATATAAGGATCTATTACTGGTGTAAGAATTATTCTATTAATAGTCGTGTATAGTTTTAAATAAAAAATGATTTAATTTGCATTTTAATTCCGTGTAAAGGGGTCATTTATAGAAAGAAAACAATTACCTAGATTCGTAAGATCTTTGAAATAAAAAGGTTGAAATAAGAACATCAGCATGAGCTTCAATTTCATAAATTGAAAAAAAGAAGAATCGGTTCAAATCTGATTAATTAATATGTGTATGTAATGAAATAAAGAAAAGAATCAATTCAGGTGTACATGTATGTCCACTGTAAATAATACACTAACCAAAACTAAGTCGATGCACATAAACTTACCTTTATACACGTACTGTTACAAAGACACCTATCTTATATTTCATATGAACTAATTTCGACTTGTATTATCTGACTTAAGGTACCTTTATTACACATAAATGTACCTCAAGCTTTATGTTTACACTCAAACATATTCACATATAATAAATACTCAATTATATGAATAATCTTTTCTAATTATTTGTACTATTTTTAAGCTGGAACAGTATGTAAATAATATGTACATGTATATATAGTTGTCATCTTTTTTCGAAATATATTGATAAATAATACTTGTTTGTGAATATTCATTTTTCATTATAATCTTATTAATTATCATGTACATGTATTATAACTTACTATTGTATCTTGACCTATTATACAAGGAGAGGGTGTAAATAGGCCTTGCCTGTTGCCAATCCTTAATGTATTATTCAAAAAAATATGTTTAAAATATAAACATATTCAGAGATGTACATCATTTCAAATTTGACTGTGGCATATAGCCGACACAAAATATTACGACATGCAGTCATTTTTCAATGGTTCTAGATAATATTTCAGAATTTGATATTCTGAAACTTGCAATGACTTCCTTTTAATTAGTTTTCAAGTTTTTTTTAAATCACAAGAAATAAATTTTTTTGAACATTTATGATATGTTAGTGTGATTCATAAAATTTTACGCCCATTTATCAATTAAGAATATTTACATTAATGAGACACTTTATGAAGTCAGTGATTTCATTGTATATTACCATTTAATATTAGTAATAATTAAATGGGATTTTACATTTTAGATGCATCCAACGGCTATACCTCTAGATTTATGGGATTTTATGTTTATGTATCAAAAACAACCAACAAACGTGATGGTCATTTGTGTTTCCATGACACAAACTACAACATATCTACGATTCCAGCTGTCGTCATTATTTCATGCCCCGTGCATGGGCAATTTGTCATTTATTATGACGAGAGACCACAGGATTCAAAATACGCCAGTCAATTTTCACAATATGCATCTAACGAACTATGTGAAGTGGAGATATTTGGTATGTCTCCTGTTTTTTTTCGATCTTTCTATCATCATGCATATTTATAGAAATAGTTGTAACAATTATATCATAATGTCGTTTCGAACGCATAACATAAACCTCCGCAAGAATAACGACGTTTATCATTTTTTTGAACAAGAAAAATTACTTTGAATGATTACCCATCGAAAGTGTGAATTTACAAGGTAGGACTTTTGTCAACTTGAAACTGAAAAAAAAACATATTTCTTTTAGTTGAGTTTGTTGAAAGTCATGTTAACATCAACTTTAAACAGGGTACTGAATGAACTAGTTTGGCGTAAATGAATTTTAAACGATTAAGATAAGCAAAAGCAATATTGTCACTCATATATACATACATGTATACACATTATCCTATTTTTACACCAACACAAAAGTAATTTACATGATTCAGTACAAACAAGTATCATTTGTTAATTTTATGTAATTACTAATATTTACATTTGCAAAGGTTTTCCCTTATATAACACTATTGGAACAAGGTGTTTTTACATCTCGGTAAGACACGTTCGTCATGTGACCATAAATTGATTGTTTAGTCACAAGCAATCTACATAATTTCATAGTGACGTCATAAGTGATCGACGTGTTCAACGCATTCAAATAATACCGTTGAGTTTTGAAAAAAAAAATGTAAATCTCTTATTGGTTCAAAACTTCAGTACCTTACTATTTTTATAAATCAGTCACAAATGTAAATACAGTCAAACTTGTCTTAGCGGCCACCCCAAATCAACGGCCACTCGCGGTCAGCGGCCACTTTCAGTTCCCCCGACGATTATTTCTATATATTTTAACTGGAATAAACGGCCACCTGTGTAACGCGGCCAGCGGCCACTCAAATCCTCCCCCAACAGCCTTATTGACACTGTAATAGGCGGCCATTTCGTCACTTGTTGCGGTTCTGTCACGTCTTTTAAACGCGTTGGCTTGGGTAATTATATCCTCGATAATTAATGTAACCTATTGATGCAAACCAACAAATTGCTTTTGGATACGCTGAACTCTGTTTGTGTTTATGAAAAAAAAATATTTGTCCTGTTGGGTCAGTTTGTAATTATTTTTCAAGATCGCCGATTGAAAAATTAAAAGAATTTAATTATTACAATTGATACTTTCCTCTAGCTAAAGAAATTCACACCTTTTAGATTTTGATTCCATGTAGAAGCCCTAATTGCTACTCATGTAAAACAAAGTGCTTCGTATGGCATGATCATCTCGTGAATTTCACTATCAAGAGACGATCGATAGGGATTAGTTACGCTCTACTGAATATGACACCTGTGTTATGGAATGATTTTAAACTGCGTAAATACATCTCTCTGGTCAACAGGTTTATCTTATTTGTGTGTCTGTGTATGTTAAATAGAAATTCTGACAGCTTTAAAAACAATAAAATTAATCAAACTTCAAACTTTCAGCAAGTAAGTTAATTACCGATTGATTAAGTTAAGGGGGGGGGGGGGCTACACTGCTGACTTTTTTAACATATGTAAGTGAAATTTTTATTGACATATTTTTACTTAAATTTCTATGGTTTATTTTATTTACCATTTAACTGCATTTTTGTGTATTTTCATTCTTTATAAAAAAAAAGGATAATAGTCAGGCACTGTTTGTATTTCTTCAAATGAAAATTAAAAGAATTTATTTAATACTACAATATAATAATAGCACACTTATGAATGCAAGAAACTACTATGTAGGAACAGAAACATGCACAGAACCTTATTCATTTCAATTCTTTAATATTCCTTTTAGATGAGCTTGAATTATTATATATACACATAAAAAGCTTTTGTGAAATTGAAATGTTTAATTATGATTATTAATTAATTTAACTGTTGTGCTTAATGTTGTTTATTTATTGACGGAATGTCCTTTTCGAGGGCAAACTGGAATAAGAGGCCACCTGTCTTAAGTGGCCAGTTTCCAGACTTCCCAAAGGTGGCCTCTTAAAACAAGTTTGACTATATAAGTAACAAGGTATCATTTTTTGAGTTTTATTGGGATGTAAAACGAGTTGGCACATAATCATATCTTCCATAGGGCTATCTAGAATTTGATTACGTTACCAACCCGTTTTACATCCCAATAAAACTCAAAAATTGATATCTTATTTCTTAAATTAAAAACAAGATCAAACAATTATTGAAAGGATGCAGTGAAAAGGGTTATCATGGACCAAACTGTTCCAGCGAATGCTCTAGCACCTGTCTCTTTCGTTCTTGTCACATCACGACTGGAGTCTGTAATGGCTGTGAACCTGGTTACAAAGGAGAAGAATGTGAATACGGTAATATTATAATAAATTATTGTAAGTGATTAACATTTTTGAACCATTCGAAAATGAATATGAAATTTCAAAAGGATTGACTTTCTTAGAAATAATCCTATTGCATTATTCGAAAGACGGGTTGATTATTCGTATTTTTTTCTTTATATTCATTTTTAAGCTCCATATGCATATAACGTATTCGTGGTCCAAAAACTCTATTACTTTACTATAAAAACGTAAATTGTAAAACTTACTTTGTTACACAGGCTTTTCATAGGCATGTTGCACATTGATAGTGTGTATATGTATATATTAAATTATAAATGTATCCTTATATATTAATTGATATGCATTTTCAAAAATTAATTTATTCCCTTTAAAATGTGGTGCAAGGTATTACGGTGTAAACTGCACGAGTCACAGTGGGGATTGTCTGAATTTTGAGCAATGTCACCATGTTAACGGGTCTTGTTTAAAAGGCTGCGATCTTGGATTCTACGGAGAAAAATGTCTTCAGCATAACTACTTCTTTTTTGCTGTTTTTACATTTCATATTTATATTCATTTTCGTGTGCTTGAAATTTCTGCATTATTAACCGAAAATAATAATTATTATAAAAATAGTAATCATGAATTCGTTATTAACAAAATCAGTATGGATGATTTCTGGCAAAAAAATACTTTTCGCAAATGTTATTGATCAAACTTATCTTTATCATCATGCATTTAACATGATTACTGTAAATCCCTTTACAGAACTTCATTTTCGCGTAATTACGCGTGACGGTATACTCGAGAAAACTTCATTCTCGCGTTTTATAGAATTTCTTAAAATTATATAGAGCAATAATCACAATCTGTGAAAATTTTGTCTCGCTTTTAAAGAGTCAACGACTATCTCGCGAAGATAACGTGTCTGGAAAATTAAGTGATCTACAGTAATCATAAATATAACCTAGTACAAGACCTTTAATGAACTAAACAATTTGTCTTGTAAAGCATGTCCAATTGGCCTTTACGGCAGGAACTGTGAAAGGAGCTGCAGCGTTACCTGTCTAAATTCAGACAGGTGTGACCAGAAATCGGGTGCATGCCAAGGTGTTTGTAAAAGTGGTTGGAAAGGACTCAAATGTGAAAAAGGTATTGATTATTCCAGCAAATATCATCTGTATTCAGTTTCCTTGGCAATCCATCCTAATCGAGGTTTAAGTATTTCATCAAAAGCTTATGTTTCCTTTTTTGTGGTTTGTAGTTCATCATTATGT
Organism: Saccostrea cuccullata; assembly: GCF_032062105.1. NCBI lineage: Eukaryota > Metazoa > Mollusca > Bivalvia > Ostreida > Ostreidae > Saccostrea > Saccostrea cuccullata. Next base: position 34,501 of record NW_026920307.1, read on the forward strand.
TTTAGGTCACTTGAGATAACTCAGGTGACCTATTGCTGTCTGTTATCGTCCGTCTTCGTGTGCTGTGCGTCGTGCGTCGTGCGATGTATGTTAACATTCGAACATTTTTAGCTTCTTCTCTGCAACCACTCAACCAATTTCCACCAAATTTGGCATAAAGCATCTATGGGTAAAGGGAAACAAAAATTATGAATTTCATGGTCCCTGCCTTGCCATGGACCTTAGGGGTGGGGCAAAAAACACTAAAATTAATGCAATCTTTGAAAATCGTCTTTACTTCTGGACATCAAGCAGTCAAACTGCTAGCATGACTATAATGACCATTGAGTCATCAACCAAAATTGTGAAATTCAGGGTCACGTGATACGGGATCTAGTACAAGGGCGGGGCTTTTGATAATATAGTAAAAATGCATTCATTCTTTGAAAATCTTCTCCTATGCTCCTGGGTATTAAGCAAACTAACTAAGTATATAGATATGATGAGCAAGAATGTCTCTACCAAAATTGTGAATTGTATGGCCTTAAGGTCAGGGGTTCTGGTGTTAGGCCTGGGTTTTATTGATTATATAGTGAAAATACATTAATTCTTTGAAAATCTTCGTCTCTGCTTCTGGGTATTAAACAAACTAACTATAGTAAGTACATAGTTATGATGAGCAAGAATGCTTCTTCCAAAATTGTAATTTTTATGGCCCAAGGGTCATGGGTTCTTGTGTTAGGGTGGGGCTCTATTGATTACAATGTGAAAATACATTCAATCTTTGAAAAATTTCTTCTCTGCTCCTGGGTATTAAGCAGATGAACATATTTATATTGCTATATAGCAATGTTGAACAAGGGTCATTCTTCCTGAATTGTGAATTTCAAGCCCCCCCCCCCCCCCGCCCGTGTCAGGGGTACCATAAAGAGAGTGTGTGGGGTCGGTTTACTGAACATAAATTGATTGATATCTGCTCATTGGTTTTAATCAAACATTTTTGATAAGCAAGAGTGCCTTTTTCAAAAATTGTGAAATGTATTGACCTAGGATCAGGGGTTCATGTGTTGAAGTGGCACTACTGATTATTGCTGAGTATTACTGATTAGTTGAAATGTATTTTTGTACCCCTACACTGTCTATGGGTATTAAATAACCAAAGTAAGCATGCTAAGTATATAGTTATAAGCAATGGTGCCTCTTTCAAAATTGTGAATGTCATGACGTCTAGTTTAAAACATGAACAAAATTCAATCGTTGGAAAAATGTTGCACGATGCTCAGGTGACCTATAAGGCCCATGGGCCTATTGTTATTCTATATCAAACATTTTGAACTTTCTAAATGCTTATTGAGAGAGAGAGAGAGAGAGAGAACAAAATAATTAATTTAGATCATGACTTTGTAGAGTGTGACTCAAATATGTTCGGGGAGGATTGTAGTAAACATTGTGGAAATTGTCGGGATGGAGCGCAATGCCATCATATCAACGGAACTTGTTTTTCAGGTTGCGACTCTGAGTATATTGGAGATGCATGCAATCAAGGTATGTATATTATTTAAAATAAATACGTAAATGATTATATCAATTTAAAAAAAAATACTTGATGTTAAGATGTACTTTCATTTTGTATGGGAGATCTTGTTTTGCTGTATCGTGCTAACTGAAATTACATTATGTATGTGTTATACATCAAAAACCTGACAAACATAATTTCAGCAATGTTATACTTTAAAAATAAAATTAAAAAAAAACCCTCTGCAAAAGTTCCTACAGACACTTCTCATAAATGATGATTTGATGTCCCCGACAATTTGATTTCACTCAATAGTTTTAAATAGTTAACATTTATTAAAGTTATACATTCATACTTAAATGTTAAAATATAAAAAGAAATATCAACTATTTAAATACCGAAAAAAATCCCATGTGATTATCATTTCATGTCAAATGCCTGGACAGAAAGATGTACTATTGTACTAGTAGAATTTCTATTATTTGAGAACATCGACCCTTTTAAACAGATTGTATATACAGTAAGTGTAATGTTATGTTGATAAGAAGTTTTTGGTATGACTTAATCTTTCATGGTACGAACTAATTGAGTTCATGCACTTCCGCCAAAGAGGGCACATGTTGTTTATGCAGTTTTTTTTCATAACGTTTTTGATTATTTGGAGCCCATCAAAGTGTATGTTTATTCTTTTATCATTATAAAGGATTAAATTATTACATGTATTTGATAATGTCAGTGATAAATATTGGTCTAGGTCTGTTGTTAATGTCAAATTAGTATTTCACACATGCGAACTTTTTAGAGCCATATTTCATCATTCATAATGTAGAGATAATTATTGTCCATCAATTTAGGGCTGTCAGCTTATGATTTTTTCTGTTTTTGTAGCTTTCACTATTTGTATGCATAGATGCCTATAGATACTTTGCATGACGCACTCGAATAAAGCATTGTCAACACAAATGTACTGACTCGGGCTTTACAGTAAGCATCTCATTTTGTCGTCCATGAATAAAATGGTCATCCTGAAATGAAAACAGCAGTACATTTCAGTTTTCCATTTAATGGTATTTTTACAAACTAGCTGTTATTAACAGTATGTACAGTATGTACAGTTAAGGTGATAAATGGAAATGTCATTGCGTTTTTCAATTAAAAGATACATCTTTTACATAGATGGGCGGCGATTCGTTCTTGGACTTAACTAAATCATATAATGTAGTTCAAATCTAAATATTGAGGACTTGTATATCTTTATATATACATTTGTGGCATCTCTCTATTATATAAACATACAGAGAGAAAATATCTTCAATTATGTATGAAGTTTGTCAGAGGTCAGTAATCACACGGCGCAACAATATCTACCGGTACATAAATTATAAAATGACCTGCTCTACTTGCTTTTCAGGTATAAAAATGAACAAAATAAGCAAGTAAAATGATAATTATTTAATTTAAAATGTAAACAAGTTTTTCATACAGTTTTTGGGCTATCGATTCAACCTGTGTACATACATGTATGCCTAGAGAAAACTAGGAGCCTAGCGTTTGTTTACATTTTTCTTCACTTTTGTCAGCTGCACAGTCTTTAACGTTCATCCTTATTTTTGGGGGTAGACCTTTAGTTAAATTTTAATGATAACCTTTAATTTTATCTTTAAATTTTACTCACGATAAATGTGTAAATCTGTTGGAAAATACCATCGCAATCATGCCATGAACAGCTGCCAAACACCTCGGCGTTTTCGTAGCTCAATGTTAAGCTGTCGCCAGTGTCTCCGGGTTTATCAGTGTATTACAACAAGTGTGCCTTTATAGTTACTTAAACCGAAAAATGTTTTGATCAAATTGCAAATTAACTGGCCCGGATAAGTGTTTCAATCCATCCATCCCTTTCCAGCGACCGAAATTCCTCCAACTTTTTATCATCAAACTTCGGACGTGTTTCTTGTGTCTTTTCAGCATCGATCATCATTTTTCACGAATAAAAATATTCCCAGACAACAATCTGTTTACTATTACTGATCACAAGTAGCCTTTCACAAAATATTCCCTTCGAAACAGATTCCTTGGCCTAATCAATTCGAAGCGTAACCGCCATGCAAGCCGATTTACACCTTGCGTCATTTTTCAAAATCTACGACGGACGGTTAGTGCAATAATTTAAATTCGAAAATATTCAATTGTCTGACTCAAATGTATATATAAGTAATAAATAACAAGTTTATAAACTTCAATGGGAATTGAAGTGGGTCAGTACGTGATCAAATCTTCTGAGAAGGCCTTCGGCCTTCACAAGATTTGATCACGTGACCGACTCACTTCAATTCCCATTGAAGTTTATAAACTTGTTATTTATTTCTTAATTATTGAGAATTGTCACTTTATTTTGGAGTCAGACGTTTTTTGCAAATTAACTTGCAGTTATGAGGTCATCAATAAATACAGAATATTGTAAGGACATAACCAAATAAAAAAAAACCTAAGTTAAATTTAAAAGTCTTTTCAACATTGTATGTGCGTTGTGAAACGTGCTGTGAACTTATATAGACTCTAATATTGAAGTGCTAAAATGAATATTTTATACCGTAGGTTGAGTTGTTTGCTGGTCAACATCGATAAAATTAATAATGATAATAATAGATATTAAATTGATATTTATTATTTCATCAGATTAGGAGAACTTTTCAATTATTTTAATGGTTGCTGAGTTTTATGTGAAAAAGAAAATGATTTATCGATTCTATGCCCTTACAATAAAACGATTTATTAGGAGCCTTCCATTACTTTTTCAGTGATTTGCATGCACGCATTCCATATCACTACTTTTCTAGAGAATATCACGACAGTATATCTGTATGTTATAAATAGTAACTTAAATAGGTGACATCGCATCCATGTTAACGGACTTTAGTATATCTACAAATACTGTACACAGGGAAATTCTCGGCCCCGATTTATTTTCGCCCTCTCCTTGATTGGGTGAATTTAAAGCGGGGCGAATTCAAATTACAACTCATAATTTCTGAAACAAAACTATGAATGTGCAAATTTAGGACGGGGCAAAATTGTTCACAGGTTCAAAAGGGCGAAAATAACACTGGGCGAAAATAATTCTGCATACAGTTATATTTTATTTAATTACAAGGACATTTTCTTTGTACAAAATGAAGCTTTAAAAGTCTCTCAAAAAGCTGCTTAATGTTGTACGAGATGACATCACACTGGTACATGTAAGAGCAATGCGGTCAATGAATCTTTCATATCTTGCTGTGTAGAATTTAACAAACGAGAAAACTGTTCGTCATAACACAGTTTATGTACTTTAGAGCTTTCCAGTAGTTTACTATTACTTTTCTGTGTTTGTTACGAAACAATTCTGTAATTTCTTTTACTTCCTGCTGCTCTTTTATGTTCTGCTATTTCATGATGCAAAAGAAAGGTGACAAAATTGTACTGAATGTATCATTTAGTCTTAGTAAGGTTCTAGTATCTTTTCAAAACTTCCAAGACCAATTAGAAATATATTTTTTTCTTTAAAAAAATTCTAATTTTATTTTCATAGTTTGTGTACGTGGAATGTATGGAATTGACTGCAAGAAAACCTGCAGTATGTTTTGCTCTGTCAGGTATTTGTGATCACGTGACTGGAACCTGCAAAGATGGCTGTACAAGTGGATGGATAGGACTGGACTGCTCAGAAGGTATAAGAGTAAATCATACTTTATCATGTTTTCTAACGTTTTCAAAGGATGTTATGTGATGTGATGAATATTTGTCCTGCTTACCTCAATATGTCCAAATTCAGAGAAGGTTAAATTACATTAAATTATTTTATATTAAATCCGTATCAACTATTCAAGTTAAGAATACATTTTAGACAGAATTGAAAATGAAATATTTGAGCTCTCCCGGTTCTGTCTCAAATCAATTAGATAAGATCAAGAAATGAAAAGGTAAAAAAAAGGAAATGAACGTCTTTGCAATATAAGCAAAAAATCCAAAAAAAGTATAAGGAATTTCTAAAATAGTTTCACACATTATTTCAGGTATAGTAGGTACATGTCAGAAAAGAAAGAACATTTGAACGACTTAAACATCTGATCTGTATTTTAAAATGATTTTTAACTAGTTTTTCTAATTTTTTAAATCTACGCATTTGTCTTAAGGCAGAATCTATGTCGGAAAATATAATGTACCAGGATTTTTAAACTTTTCAGATTTTAAAATAGTACTCGCTTATCAATCAGTTAAAACTGCATGACATATTTCTTTATTTTATTAAATAAAGCCTGTGAAACCTGGGATGACAATGACATTTTGCAACTTTACATTGTCAGTCATTTTTAAGGGCTTTTGTCCTAAGGGGAATATGAAAAATCACATAAAATTATTTTTAAAGCATATTATTTATCAAATGAGCAGTATATAGCCATATTAACAAAAATTCACAATGAAAATGAATGAACATCTCTTCATGAGAGACGCACATGTAACAATCAATCTAATTAAAAGTAGATATTAGATCCGGTCGCATACTCACTACGCTAACATCTAAATATATCCTATAGAGGGTCACGTCAGAGGTCAAATTCGGAACAGCTCTAGACTTATTTGTTTGAACAATGTACGATGATTTTACAGGCGAATTTGATTGGTTGATAGAATTTGACCCTTGACTTGATCCTCAATGGGATGTAGTGGATGTTCGTGTAGTCATTTAGCTTTATGACCAAACATACGTAAATTGAATATACATTTTGGGTATTGAGTGTAATTTGTCGTGATTTCAAAATGAATTCCATGAATTTCTAAATGTTTAATTTTCTACATTTATTAGAGGTTAAAATTACAAGAGAAATAGCATTAAATTGATTATTACGTCATATTGAATTTCTTACATGCTTTACACATACAAAAAATATGATGCAATACAACCCAAATTCCCCGATGAATACAGTATGATTTCATTCTCGATACAGGTCAAGGTAATGTGTGTAACAGACTAATAAATTGAATATAATGGCTGTTGAAACTTTATTTGAAGGAAGTCTAACTTTATAGGGAAAAGCGAGAAGAAACAGATTTACATAAACTATTTAAACATCATTTTACAACTGAAATTCAAAACAAGAATTGTTAAATGTGTTATTAAATACAAATTGTCATATGTAAGCTGTGTATTCATTGTTGTTGCAATCGCGAATATGCCATTTATATTAATAGAACACTTAGGATATGTACAAGTAATGCTAAATAATTTAAATACATGCATTTTTGTTTTAATTTAACAATAAAACCATGTGATGAAAATAATCTTGCTTTCCCTGTTGTCATTGGAGATTTGTGCGTTCTATTAGTGCTCATGGTTATCTACATTATTCACTTGAGGTACATGTGAAATAACAATATATTTAATGTAAATTTTCTATGAAAAGTTGGATATATTTTTTTGATGAAAAAATTGATTTTAAAATGTGGCCATAAGTGATGTATATTCTCTTTTTTCTTATGTGCAATTGTAGACAATTACTGACGAAGAAAAGACTTCAAGAATCCAAAAATTGTGTTATGACAGAGGATGATCATTATACAAGTGGCTCTATAAATCGTGCATCTAGCACGGAAGATCATGAACAAAATCACACCTGTGGATCCACTATTTATAGTACTCAGATAAATTTTAGTTTTGCTTGAATAAATCTTACTGATTTTATATCTGATTCTGAACGTCAGCCTTTTAAAATACTGCAACATTTATCCGCAATATTTACCGTAGATGCAATATATATTCGTACAAAATGGCGACGTGTTTACACGCGCGTTCCGACTTACATATTTATGGGGGAAATAAAGTAGTTTATAAATAAAGATTGGAATTTCGGTAGTTATTTTTAACATTTTTAATCATGTGACATTTCATGTGTCACGTGATTTTATTGTTGTCTGCTACGTATAAACAAATCTGAACCAGCGGAAACAAGATGGGGCGAAAAGGGAAAAAGTTAAGCAACAAGGTAAAAGAAATCGCTTGGAAATTATTACAAGAATGAAAAACTATCAGTTACGTGTCAGAAACATTAGATGTGTCCAGGACTACAATCGCAAGTTTTAAAAAGCGTGTAGACCGTCGAAGTTTCATAGAAAACATCCCGAGACGAGGCAGGGAACCTATCGTGACAGCCCGAGACTATCGGAAGCTAGAAAGGCTCGTAAAAACCCATAGAAGAGAGAGTTTACAGGATATAACTGACAAGCTCAACGAAAATAAAGAACGGCCAATATCTAAACGAACTGTACATTTACATCTGAATAAACATGGATTCGTGAGACGGGTTGCAAAGAAAAAACTGGTAATTCGAGAGGTAAATAGGAGAAAGCGTTTATCTTGGTGTCGTGAAAAAAGAAAAGTCACTGTTGACAACTTTTGGAGAAAAGTTATATTCTCAGATGAATCCAAGATTGTTGTGGGACAAGACTCTCGTGTGTATATTTGGAGGAAACGGGGAGAGGGTTGGAGGCCGGATTTGGTAGAGGCGCGCAAAACAAAACCATGTTACCAAGTAATGATCTGGGGATGTATCACCTGGCATGGAGTGGGCACTATTTCTGAAGTGGATGGAAATATAAATGCTGATAAATATTTAACAATCTTAGACGACAATTTGTTTCCAGTTTTAGCCCGTCATTTTCCGACTGGAAATTATATTTTTCAAGACGACAATGCTCCTGTGCACCGTGCACGTTCGACTCAGGATTTTTTGCACAGAAACGGGATTACAACGATGAGCTGGCCAGCCCAGAGTCCAGACGTAAATATAATTGAAAATCTAACCCCCCCTTCCCAAAATAAGTCTTTGAGCACCTTAAAAAGTATCAATGGACTAATTTTTAGGTTTACAGCATTCACATCCATAATGCTCTGGGAGTTGTTGCCCATATATATAGCTATTTTTCCTCTCTAAATGTTAAATGTATATCAATTATCAATACTTTGAATAATTTATCTTCCACTGTTCGATATCCCCTTTTTTAATTAACAACTAAGCATTTAAATTTACAACTTGGAATTAACCTTAGAATTGAGATCTCTAAAACCCTCCAACATTTTGGGACAATGTACCTACCTGTAAAAGTTAAAGGAAGAGATTTTAAGCACAGCATTCAAAAATACCTGGTCTGGGTAGCCCTGTCAATTAAGTGTGTGAAGGTCCCTGTGTATACCCTTTACACCTTGTTTGGGATTCGTGGTGACGTTCTAATTAATATTTGATCCTTTGATGTTTACTGAGGATGGTATACAGAAACTGTATTATTATGGATTTTTTTGATCGATTATATATGAATTAAATATACCTGTAGTATATGAAAGGATTAAAATATAATATGCATTTTAAAAAAATATATATTAAACCTTAAGTACATAAAACTTTTTTTTTCAACTATAATGTCGATATTGATTTTAATATGCTACTTGTAAATGTTATTGATAAAGTTCATAGCAGCACTGCGTGAAGTACTTAAATTGAAAAATAATGTTTCTAATCATGGGCCACTTATATTTTCCATTTTTATTTAGATAAGAATTTACAAGCAATTTTTTTTAGCAAAGCCTGACAAAGCCTTATTAAGGTTAAGATAAACCTAGATATTTAAGTCTTATTTAGTTGCAACAGGAGTTGTTTATTTTTATTTACACATACACTAACATCTAAAACAATCTTTGTTTTAATATTTGAATTTATAGTATATCATAATATTCTTAAAGGGTAGGAGTCTTTTCAAACAGTAAAATATAAATCAACATATAAAAAAAACCGTTTGCTACTTTGTTTAAATTGTCTCAAATCAAACATGGGTAAAATTTTACATCTGGGTATTTCTCTGGGTATTAAATAACTTTCTGTGTATAGAGATTTGGAAACAAATGACCACAGGTAGACTGCTAGCCCCAAGGCATTCACACCTGTGCAAAATAAGCCCCTTCCTCAACCGGAATTTACCGTCCGGTAAAAAATCTCTGCCTTTAAGTAAAATTTTCAAATTATTTACCTTGCACTCACTATGTCTTTGAGTGATAGGTAAGCAATAAATTATATGTAAAATGCGGATATGATGAATTCAGGACAAAAGGTTTTAACTAAACATTTTTTTTTTAATTTTCTTTTTCAAATTAAATGAAAAACTTGATGTCATATATTTTTCCAGGTTTAATCTTATATCTGAATAGAAATATTAGGTTGGTTTTAAAATTCAAAAGAGAAAATTCGCAATGCACGGAAATAAAATCTTTCAGGAAGCTGATTTTGATCCTATCTATCAGTACTGTCTCAGTACTTAGATTTATATTTATCAGTGAATTCTCCTGTTTGCTAAGCATTTAACGATCATTGCCCAATATAGAAAGATTGCTCACTTGTTGAGTCTTGATATTTGAATATTTTAGTATCATAGCAACAAATCAACATGTTTTCCTTTAACGATTCTTTATCTGAACGTCTTGTTTACACAATTAATGGCCCAATGTTAACTAAATGTATTGGTACCTTGTCCTATGACAGAATGTTATTTGTATCTGTTGATTGGTTTGTATTTTAGGTGCCAATTCCGTGGCAAATTGATTCCTCCAGAGACTGGGCCTCTCCTCCGAACTGTCTTTTATTATCTCTCCTTTTAAGGGGCATGCTTATGCATTTTGTTTAAAAGTTAAGTTTGTTATTTCAAGGTAGGTATGAATACACAGCTGAATACTGTTAGTACATGTACAGACACCATGCATTAGAACATATTGCACTCTGTCACCAAAGAATCCGATAACCCCCCCCCCCCCAAAATGACGCCATCGAAAGCGTGTCAGGTTTCAAATGTATTCTAACTTGCTTAATATTGCTGATTATTCAAAATAACTTACAATTTATACTTTGCTTATCCATTATTTTAAACAATTTCTGAATTTCTAATCCGTCTGCTGGTAATCGGCATTTATAGAAAAAAGGAAGTGTGGATATTGTAAGTTCAGAGTGAAACACGGGATTTTTAAAAAATTCCGGTCAAAAATTCCGGAACACGCAAATGACTGGTGCAAACTGAACGTAAGAAAAGTTGAATATTCCAAATATTCTTTAGACTGTTCAGTGTTTCCTTTATCACATTTATTTCCATGGTATCCAGAGTCACAATCATTAATACTGGAACAATTGACATGATGACAAGAGGCCTCGCTTTTGACACATAATTACGGTACGCCAAATTCACAAAAATTAGCTAAACATAGTTTCACAGTCGATTACCTAGGTTTTTCGGTTGTATACTATATAGTTTACGGACTGTAAACTATAGTATACAATTTTAATCTATAGTTTACATCTGTAAACCATAGTTAAGGCGATAATCTATATTTCAGAACCATAAAAGTAACACTGCAAACAATCATTTGCGATTACGAAACATACATGTAAATTATCTGATACATGTAAATAAAATTTCAAGGTTTGTAAACCATGGTTTACAACTATTAATAATAGTCAACGATCTGATAGATTTAGTTTCACGATTTGTAAAACTATGATTAACAATTCTCAACTATATAGTTCACGATTGTAAGTAATAATTTACAGACATGAATCTAGATTTATCAAAAGAATCTGATTTATTACAGGCAGATAAACTAAGATTAGCATTCTTAAACTATAGTTAACAAACGTTAAATATAGTTTTACGATTAAACTATAGTTAACGAATTGAAAATTATAGTTCACGGTTTTTCAAATATAGTTTACAGTCGATAAACCTAGTCTATCAAATGTGAAACTATGTTTTGTTTATTTTTATGAATTTGTCGTGCCATACATATACATATCACCTGTTTCATTTTAGCCACTCCCAAATCGATTCCAATTTCATTCTATGAAATTATGTTTTATTTATGATTCTGTGACATAAGGAGATATAAAACACTAATCAAGTTTAAAAACCTATTTAATTTTTTTTTTGAATAAAGACTTTCATACATCCGGAATGATGTTTATGTAATCAACATATTTATTTGAAGGAATTTTATTTGATAAATAACACGCCTCTGATATTTTATGGACGTCTGTTTGATCGCCCATGGTGAATTAGAAAGTAAATCGTCAATTTATTTATGTATTAATTAAATAAAATCTCGAAATTTAAAGGCAATCTATATCGAAATTTTAATTTTCATGAACGTCTATTGAAACAATTCAAATGGAGATCAGAGTGAAAAAGATAAGAAATCAGAAAGGAGTTTATATAACGATGAAACGATATAGCCGCTATTTACATTTTGACGTTAATAAGCAAACAGGAAAGATATGTGTACAGTTTTTTTTTTTCAAAGAAAGTGGCCTCCATCTGCCGAGTTACTCGACAGTTATCAGTGTGTCTGAAAAGGATGGCGTATACTTGCACGAATTCTACGATATGGATTTAGATTAGTTTCTTATTTAGCTGCAAATCCACTGTCATCAAGGGTCTATTTTCATATCAGTTTAACGGATTTAAAATTAGTTAAGAAATGAGCACATCACTGAGATTTTTATTGCTAAATGACATAAAAGGTTATTTAGGGATGGTTGTATTTTTTTTTTCGATATTTGCTGTTATTTTTAAATACCCTTATACCTTTCATTTCAAAAGCTAGTTTCAAATATCATTCTTAATTTATTCGTAAAAAATCAAACGAAATGATTCTGGGAATCGATTAGAATATAAATTAGTTCTGATAATAATGAATACTTTTATAAACTTAAAAAAAATTAACCTAGGTGAATCCTCCAATCTAAATCTCAGCAACACGCCATTGAGACAAAAAGAGTGGTAGACTATTTGAAAAAAAAGTACCATATATATTCCTTTTATTTATTCCATGTTTACCTTTTATTCCGTGGATATAACTCACTGGATATTTTTGATACCCCAAAGTTAAGTGCATAATAAAGTCACAATATTTTTTTTGCCGACGCTCGGGGAGATAAATCTACAAACTAGTTGGATAACATTAAGTGGATCCTTATACAAAAAAGTGTAAGAAATTGTTTATATAACTAAGGAAAAGTAAGGATGATTCTGCTTTAATTTGTTGTTATTCATGATATCCGTTAGTATAACGATATTATAAAACTTAATATAAAAAAGGAGCAACTATTTGTCAGTGTCAATTCAATATAAGCGTGTTTTTCCCATAACATTTAAAACTGTTAATCCTTTTTTTTTAATTACAGGTATCTTTAAAAATCTTTAAAATATGCACCAGCCTTGAAAACCTTTTCATGAAATTTGAATAGCTGTTACATAATCTGCTGAATTTATTTAGATCTCGCAATACAATGTAAATTTAAAATCCGTTTTATACCCGAAAAGATGTGCACTGTTCCTTACCATCAAGACCTTAACAAGGAAAATATTTATCCGATTATGTTCTTTCGATTTTGTTTGATAACCATCGCAGAGTTTTGTCTGGGATATGGTATGAATTATTTTATTTTTATGATCTCATTCTTAAAGGTTTATAATTTGCAAATGAATTTTTACGTAGTTACGTACATGTATATACATTCACCGTAAAACAGAGGAAATTCAGAACCTGTCACCATTAATTAATTAAACCAATACTACATACTGTGAGCAGCAAACATTTAAGGAACTTATGAAGTTTTAGCCATTTTGTTTTCATAATTTGTCAAATTATTGTAAAACAAATAAAGATATTACATGATAACCCGACACTTTCACCTTATAGTCTCAGAACGTCCGACAAAGACAATGTTACGTTCGGCATTTCAACCAACCTTTTGGGTGAGATTGAGAGTTTAGCCTTGGAGTTTAGAAGGCGTTAACCCATTTTGGTTGTATAACTTAACGATTTCAGAGACAACTGCTTTCAATATAAATATTGTTCAGAAGGGATCTATACAATGAAAAATGTCCCCGCTTGTTTATGCCAGCATACTTTGCTTTCCGGAGTTCATTATCTACCAAATATGATGTAGGTCACTATTCGACATTATTGACTCTCGGACACCTTGATTACAATCTGAGGTTACTGTGCATCTCTAATCTCTTGTTTATCTATCTTTCTCAGCATTGAGACTATATAGGTTTATATTATTTATCTAAAGTCTTTAAAAAATCTTTTAGGTCGATATATTTTTTTTCGAATGCAAATCTATATATAATGTTGAAGAGAACTCTCTCTCTCTCTCTCTCTCTCTCTCTCTCTCTCTCTCTCTCTCTCACCTTTAGATCACGAACAAGAGGATCTAATATGTAACTGTCGACTGTCAACAAATAAAGTGATACAGTATAATTTGTCCAAACCGACTACCGCCGGTTCCATAAAATTTGGCCGGTTTAGACAGAATCCGGAGTGCAGGAAAAATGCAGGAAAATATTAATTTTGAAAATTTCGTTGTTTATTTACAAGTTCATTATTATACATAATATAGAATATAATATAAAGGATGAAATCAATCAATATTTTGGAGTCTAGAAATTATAAAATAGTCTCTTATGACTTACTGTATTTTCTTGTTTTTCACGAAGTTTGAAAGTCAGGTGAAATGTAACCTAAATCAAAATCTACAGGCACGCATAATATAGGCCTTCTATATATCAAGCGATTTATGTTTCGCTTGTCAAAGAGCTCATTCAATGTAAAAACAGAATGCACAATTATTCACGATGTGCTAATTATTAGATTGAACTTTTAATTTTCATGTAAAAAATTACGTCTTCCCCCACAGTGTTATGGCGCCATTTTGAAATGCGTCCGATTTTCGATCCCGATTTATATATTGATTTGTAAATCGCGTACATATATTTTTTTTTTTGTTATAATGTGGTAAAAGGATCGAGTTAAAACAAATTGAATTATTTTTTTTAATTGTAATTCAATCATATACAAGTATTTTTTTTCAACTGGGCTGTGACACCGCCACGTTTCACTGAGTTCGTTTCATGGCACTGCTAATGTAAACACAGATTATCAAATCCGCCACGAAAGGTGTTAATTGCTTTGAAGTAACTCAGGTGTGGCCGGATTAGAGGAAATAATTACCGTTAATTATGAGCAGTTGGGACCAGTATGGCCGTTCGGAATACAGAATAGACAGTATCCGGACTACACAGAATTTTTTCTAATGAATTTGTTAAAGAAGTGCATGGGACTAAAATTTAAAGACGGAATGGACAAAAATCCGGAGTACACAGAGTCCGGATTAGACAAATTTTACTGTATATGCTTTGAACATCCCTAACATTGATATTAGCTTAATCTAAATTATAAGAAAATAAGTTCATCATTGCATGTCCCATGTTTTATGTACGAGAAATTGTCAGCAAATTTCTTTGATAAAGTCATTCTGATTGTACATATAACTGTTTGTTCTCTGAATTCATTATTTAGAAGGACGGTGAACTTCTTCATTGGCAACACTAATGTAGTTATCAGAGACCATATAATTGTAATAATTCCGATGGGGATTTATATTAGCTAATTTTTACCTATAAAGCCTAACGTGATACATGTATGTGCTCAATTTTGCAAGAATTGATAACCAAAACAATCTAATTCAACATACATTTCATATTCTGATTATTTTAAAATTAAATTATAAGGAATGACTTTAATTCTTGGCCATATTATCGAATATACTTTGGTTTGGGTCAGTTAACGCTTTTTTATAATCCGCTTTTTCTCATCTTTTCGACAGAAGTAAAGGAATTCATAAGTTTTTTGAAAGATAAATAACACTGAACTGAAATATTTCCATAATTAAGATCTTAATCAAATTTTATTTTTGTTTTACATTTTTTTTTTCAGAGTGCCTTAAGGCCCTTTTACAATTGGCGCACGAGCACTTTACAACACTTTGCGATCGGAAAATTTTAGCTTTGCACGAGCTCTAGCATACGTTGCACGATGTTTCGCATTCGTTGCATGCGTTTTAGTGGTCGCATCAAGTCTCCTCAAAATAGTCGACATGCACACTATTCAGACGCGACCAAATGCGATCCCCTTTTATCGCAATTCAACGCACGAATATTAGTACGAGCGTCTTACAACGTTTTGTGTACTCGAAAGAGTGATGCACGATTTTTAAAGGTCGTAAGATGAATCACAGCTGTATATGCGTGTATTGTGCGACCATGAGAATGTTGCTCAACGTGTCTCATGTAATCTTGCAACGTTTTACTATGCACGATTTATCAGCTTCAATTTCCCATGCGTTGTCACTAGTTGATGTAAACCCTCAAGGCCTATATAAGCATCTGTGCTTCAGATCACAATTGACCATGGATGCTGCTTCACTAACACAAGCTCAGGCGGATTATGAACAGAGCTCGGATGTTGCGGCAGGTGCTGGGCCTCCTCCTCCTCCTGGGCCTTCCTTCTACGGTTTACTTTGGCTTTACCTGTAGCTTTTGTCAGCTTTTTGAGTAGAATCTCATGCATTTGACTGACGAGGGTCGGGAACGGGTAGTATATATATATTCCCCTTCTCGCTCGCACGATCATTCGTACCATGGTTGCACGAGCGCCTAACGTCCAATCTCACTGGTGCACTTTCAATCATTCGATCACCTGATAACTCACGCCATCCTTTCGCGGTATCTTACAACATTCGCTTTCACTGTACAACAGTCGCATATAGAGGCAAGATATATCGTAAGATTTACTACACAACGGTCGCTTTAGATCGTGCGAATTTCGTACGAATACTTTTTCATATGCGATTATTTCAGCAACAGTTTACGATCCAACTTACAGTTTTTCGGTTGCACGAATATTTTGTCGCTTCTGCTCGTGCGCCAATTGTGAAAGGCCCTTTAAGTGTCGTTATGGTAAAATATATTGATGTAAACTCTTAATGCTCCTTGAGAAAAAAAAATAAAGTGCGTTGATTTTGTCCCAATTTTAAGGCACTTTGGTAAGTTTTTTTTTTTCAAAATGCGTTGCCACAGGGCGCTAAATTTATATCAAACCTGAATGAAATAAACAATTATGAAAAAGGAAAATTAAATATAAGCATTTAATTAATATTTTTTGGTGTCGTAAGTCATTTGTTGGCACGACAAAGTGTGTCATAGGACCGACGACATTCAGAAATATAAATTCAATGCTTAAGTGACCATCTCTATTTGCCCCCCCCCCTCCCAAAGTAGAATTTATAATTAGATATAGGTCATGGATCATATCTTTTTAATAGGTTCACCAAAAATTATCAAAGGTCTTTGTAGGGAATCTGCCAAACGTTGATTTCAAGTATCACTTCGATTTAAACATAATAAACATTTTTCCTGAAAGCAAGTAAAAAAGAAAGTGAATTCACTACATTTTCACAATGAATATAAATAAATGACAGTAACAAAGGTAGCCAATGATATTAGAGTTTATAAAATACAAATAAAGACTATTTTGTTTCATAAAAGAGAGTATTTTACAGTTGGATAATGGGTGGATGCTCCAGTCACTGCATATATAATAACTTTTTTTTTTATAACATATTGCTTTCTGCTACACATGTATACTATGTTATAACTTGCTTAATAGGTATGAGCTAGCAACAAAATAGAACGTGTTGGTGAGATTTGATGAAGTCTGACTGTCTCATGTCTTTTTTTTAATCAAAATTCTTCCAGTGTATGCTATTCAGGGCTACTGGTATAACTGTCTGTCATCAACAATTCTTTATAAATTATACCCAAACTTATTTCTGGACACAGTGCTGTCAGACGTTGAAATTTTTTTTGACTGTAACAAGACACATTTTAAATGCACATTATAATTATGTTTTTTAATTTATTTTGTAGAAAACCTAGCTTTGTATAAACCAACATGGCAATCTAATCCCTATATTCAAGGAGACAGTAGATTTGACTCAAGTAATGCTGTTGATGGACTAAAGTATGATTTAAGTCCTTCCGGTGGTCAATGTGTCATATCCGGTAACGAAAAAGGAAGTGCTACGTGGTGGGTAAATCTAGGCTCAGTTAACACTATTCATGATATCAGGATCTACTACAGGACAGACAATCTTGCATGGGGTAAGAAACATTATATCATTTGTTTTATGCGTACGATTTCTTGTGTCAATTCGTTGCAATTGTCATTTTGAAAGAAAAGAAAGGGATCCTTTATATATATTTACTTACGAAATCTACGCTTTTAAAGGTAAATAAATATATTCTAAACTTTATCGTTATAACGGTGTAAAGATGAGTGCATGTTTATAGTGGAAGCAAACAAAGAGAATGAAAATTTTGTTTATGTTTAAATTATATTGCACAAGATTTTTTTTCTACATGAAACGAAACAAATATAAACGTTAAATATTTTCATTTAAAAAAAAATACATGAGTAATAAAAAAATTATTCATAAGTAATAATTTTTTTCAATAAATCATTTCGCTTGAATAAGACGCATTGATAATGTTCTTTAAAATTTCAATATTTTTTAAAAACTATTTTGAAAGATACATTTTGTGACACGTATGATAATATCATAAATTTCATGGCATAATTACAATGTTACATGTCATATTTGTATTGATGAATTGGGGGTTTACATTTCAGATGCTTCCAACAACTATGCATCTAGATTTATGGGATTCTACGTTTATATATCGAACACAACCAACAGACTTGATGGCTATCTCTGTTTCCACGATACCAAATACACCAGATCCACAATACCATCTGTCGTCAATATAACCTGCCCAGTATATGGGCAATATATCATTTATTATAACGAAAGACCACAAAGTTCAAAATACGCCAGCACATTTTCCCAATATGCATACAACGAACTATGTGAAGTGGAGGTTTTTGGTTTGTCTATTTTATTCTCGTTTCTCTCATAATATATAGTCTTACTTACATCTATTTTGCGTTAATTTATAACGTCAAATTATATTCACAAACATACACTTGTAACAATAAAAAGCAAAGATAACGGACAGTGTTCAATTTCTAAAACCAAGATTTGCTGAAAATATTCTTGAATCAAATATCTAGAACAAGTTAACGCCCCATTCACCCTCACTTCGTTATCCCTAGATTACTTAAGGAATCACTGTCTAGTTTTGAAAGTATACCAGGGCATCAACAATAATGGGAAACATGGGATAATTTGCATAACGGGCGAAGCCCGTTATGCTAAAATTATCCCATGTTTCCCAATATTGTTGATGTCCCTGGCATACTCTCAAAACTAGACAGTGATTCCTTATATTTCCATTTCATTGTGAAATAAAATTGTAGACTTAGACATTAAAAATGTAGTCTAATAGATTTAAATTACACTAGGACTTCCATGCCAATTTCAACAGTCCTCGCACACTGATGTCAAAAACAAAGGCAGCCGCACGAGATTTTCATGCATATTTGGCCTCCTTAGCGTCAGACACAGAGACAGATGCGCACGAGATTTGCATGCGTTTTACCCTCCTTAGCTCCTGACCTATCGACCTGCCTTATTTACATTCCGGCAGAATTATCAAGAAATAAATTTCCCCAATTTTCAAACAGTTATCACAGAGAAAAAAATAAGAAATGGAAATAGATGAATTTAATTTTTATGTATTTTAATAAGGCTGTCAAGTTGGTCAATATTTGATAAATGGTTACTCTGACGATTTTCTGATCGAGTAATCGGGTACTCGTAGAAGGTATTATTATTCTTTTTGAGTCCATATATTTTGGCTCTGATAAAATCGCGATTGAAAGTTGTTTTATTATCAAATTTATAATGCACGTATATAAACATCAAGTTGAAAAAAACCTTAACTAAAAGTATGTATAAATTAAAACAAGGGACATTATTTAATACAACAATAAGTACAAACGGTTTACAGTTCTTGCTTAAGATGTTTTATGTTGTATGGTATTTCATAGGTTGATTGTTACCTTTAATTTACACCAAACAGCTGACTTTTAACATGTTGATGAATCTTCCGTTATTTCTACACATTTCTTTTTTTATACTTTTGAAGCGGGTAGTGAAATTTCTATGCATTTCCAATTTCAAGTAAATATACCATTATGGTGATTTGAGAATGGATTAAAGATAATAGTCCATGATTAAAACACTGTTTACTAAAATCATATCATTGAAGTCATTCCACACCTAACGGTCATGGTAGGCGAAAACAAATGTTATGTTTCAGGTGATTGGTCACTAATTACTGTTACACAGATAGCGGGTTTCTCACATATTTAGAAGATGAAAGGCAAATTACCACAAGCATATAGAAATTATTTTTATTAGTTTAATAGATATTTATATAAAGTTTTATTAACATATGTGCTTATGAAAAAGAAAAAAAAATACAAACGAGAAAGCGAGTACCAATGTCGGCGATCGATACTGGGATGTTCGATCAGTTCATCTGGTACTCGTTGACATCCCTAATTATATAAGTTTAGATATGCACACATTGCTTCAAGATTTAGAATTCAATGGTGCAGGCTTTGAGAACGTATTGACGAGATTGGCTCTTAATATTTAAAGTCTTCCATTTATTTTGGTCAATGAAAGTATATTTTTACTTTCTGCACACATAGCTTTATTAAAAGTCAAATGAAAAAAAGGAGGTTAATATGCTTATTTAGGCGCTACAGTACATTTAATGCGATAATACTTATACAATGATACCAGAAAACCACACTTTATTTTTTTTCCATAGTGATGACCTCGATTTGTTTTGGGTAAATTGATTTATTCCTCTCTATTAGAATGTATTTCCTAAATGTGCGACCTTTGTGCACTGAAATTTGTGTCTCAATCAAAAATTACATCTCTGACTTTTTCCCTCAAACATGTTTTTTATCAAAAAAGAAAGGAATAAAATGTTATCAGTCTATTAAAAAAATAAAAATTAATAATAAAAAAAATAATAAACTATTTGACCTTTCTGCACTCACAGAATGTGATCTTTCTGGCATCTAATATTCAATAAGCAAGAAATTCATTTTAGAATTTAAACTTTTGCTGAATTGAAGCAGATAGGTCAAAATTATATAAACGATTCAGAAAAGGAAATCAAAAGTGGGGGTAAATGATGTAATTTTGATAGATATTAAGAGCATGTCTACGAGAAAACCATGCAAGAGGTTATGGGAGCAAGGTTCTCTGATCAACTTCATGTTTTGTGTGTAAATTTCTTCTATAATATGAAATATTTTGCCACAATTTTTTTTTCAGTGTGGTCTCACTTAAGGGGTTAAATCGACACTGTTACTAAAAATAGAATTCTTGGTCCTTACGCAGGGTGAAAACAGGAATTTTATAGGATTTTATATTTAAAAATTCAGCATTTTACTTGATTATGATATAAATTATCTATATATGGTTGAAAGTAACAAGATACACTTGTTTCGGAAAATTTTTCATAATCACAAACTGTGCCCTCGTTTAAGTGCAAAAAGGTCACAAATCTGGCATATTTCCAGATTTTTGAAAACTGGTAAAAATATTAACTTTTCAAAAGCCCATAACTCAGAAAGTGACGCTTAGAATCAACTCAATCTCATACCAATTATTAGACAACATGTCTGTCTACATTATATAGAAAATCTGTCTTTGGACTCTCAAATATTTTGCTGTACTTTTTACTTAAAGTTGGACATTTTTTGTGAATTTTCAAATTTTCTCATCCTTGAACTTCAGCAAGGAGTTATTTGCTGATTAAAATATTTTCAAGAATTCAAATTTTGCTGTTGAAAAATACCAGTATATTGAACATTTTTGTTTTCAATCAATAATTATTTCTTAGGGGGTTAAATGGGGTTAATTTGGGGGGGGGGGGTAGCAGAATTGTATTATTTTACATTTTCTTTGAGCAGGGTGATATTCACATACTGCTTAGTACCTGTTTGTCAATCAGTAGACCAAGTGTGTTCTCTCTTATCTTAAAAAAAACTTGCTTGATAAATAATAAACATAGTACACTGGTATCTACTAATAAGTAGATGACCCCTTTTAATTTGGAGTTCACAAGGTCAAAGGTCAAGGGTTATAATTCTCATATACCAGTATGTAGATTTTAATCATTCAAAATCGTGAGGACCCATTGTTTGACAGACATGAAATTTAGTACACTGGTTTCTTGAAAAGTAGAGGACCCCTTTAGATTTTGAGGTCACAATGTCAAAGGTCAAGGGTCAAGGGTCAAACTGAACAAAAAGGAATATCAGAGACATTTTCTTGACAGACATATTGTAATGGCAACAACCTCAAAATGAATGAACACAAAGTTTTAAAAATCAACAAATTAGAACATTAATTATTTTATAATTTTTAATTTCAAAGCATATTAAAATTTGAATATTACTCAATAACTAAGTACATTCAACAACAAAAAAAATACAATGCTTGACTGCTTCCTGATATTTTATATTCACTTCCAAAATTAAAATGACCTTGAAATTTTGTATGCTTGAAAAAAAATCTACTTGCTTAAGTATACATCATGGTTCTAAATTAAGGTAAGATTTAAAAGAAAAAATCATGGTTTCCCCAAATCATATTCTGAATTATTTGCTATACCTGCATACTGGAAATTAGTCTTTATAATAGTTTTATATTTGGTAAAACTAAAGCACTGCTGACCTTGAACTTTGATCTTTTCTAAGATAACAAACACTTAAAATTTACTCTGAATTTCTGTGTATTCCTGCAAGTGAACCCTGATACATATTAAATATCATTTGGGTTGATCTTGAGGTCTCAATCTTTCAAAATCTATAAGGTGTATCCAAACTATTCTGTTCAGTATGACCCCATTTTCTTCCTATGTATCATCCAATAACTTCTGGAGAAAATTTAACAAGCACTGAAATTTCCACTTCTGGTTTAAAGAACAACTGGACTGTCTCCAAATACACAAGAGTATTACTCAAAGCAGGTACCTGTGAAAAGACACAGTTTTCAAATTAAATTGAAATAAACCATACTAGACATATTCTAAGATTTTTAAAATAAATGTCATGTTTATGATAATGATACATTTAAATTTATCAATTGAAGAAAATGTCATCAAATGACTTGGGTAAGATTCTTCACAAATTCTTCTGGCTATCTTTGAAGAAAACAAGAGCTTCATATATCCTTGAAGTAAAGTAATAGAGTAGGGAAAAATGCATGTGGCAAATCGACAGACAGACAAGGCAATTCCTATCCATGTACTATAGTATACAGTTATGAAATGGGTATGAGGGAAATAGCAAATTTATGATTCCCCGAGGGAGGAAACTATTTCCCGGAGGAAATAGTTTTCTGCCGAGGGGAACAATAAATTTGTTATTTCCCGAGTTCCCATTCCATAACTTTTTTATTATTCCGAAACAATGATAGGCGATTTAAATTTTTTTAACCAGATATTCCAACATTTAAAAAAAAAACTGTAGAGGCATAATTACAAATGCATGCGGTTTAACACATTGCATGATAAGTGAAGCATCGTGTCCTTAAACAATTAAATTATTTTTTAAAAAGTATTTTCACTGACATTTCGAAAAATTATTGTTGTCTTCATTTTGGTAGAATTCAAGTATGATTTTGACATCGCACGTCGAAATGTTTTGACGTCATAGCTACATTGCTAATAACATGACGTCACAGACTCGAGATTCCTTGAATGCTCCACCCACTGAACACTTTGATTGGTTAAAATTACTAATAAATATTCATGATGGAGTAGTCCAAGGGAGCAACTGTGATTTTCCAGGGAGTAGTCTTCAGATGAGGGCAATAGTCACTTATCGGGGAAATAGAGTTTTATGGTGTTAATTTATACAGAGTAATGACAGTAGAGGTATAATAATATAACATATCTTTACCATTTCCTCAGCAGTGATAAGTAATTGGTAATGCTAATGCTGCATCTGCATTGTCTTTCCTCTTCTTATTTCTGGATTCTGTTCACAAAACTACATTGGAAACCCTATGTAGTAATTCTTTATAGCTCCACAGCTGAAAATCCCATTGTAAAGCCCAGCCCTAACCAGGGAAATGAATTTGAATAATCTGGAATTGCATGAGAAATATAAGAATGAAAGGAAATATTCTTTACAAAGTATAATTTCCCAGACTTATATTTATAATATTTAATTAGATATGTTTTAAACACAAACCTGTCAAGGAACACATGGTGACCTTTAATTTGAAAAGTACAAGTATTTGACAACTCTTTTTTCCTTTAATCATATATGAAAAGCCGAAAATCATAACTGTAGCCCGATCTTCATAACATTTCATAAATATCTGAAAAAAAATATTTTGTCTAATGAGATTCTTTATAATCATGCAGCCCACATATAAGGCAATAATGGTGATTTAATTGACAGTGAAGACCCACCTATCCAATTCTTAATGTACCCTATTAGTAAACAGTCTTTGAAAACCCTGGACCTATTCAACTTTTCATTCCCTCTTCATTACCCCACAAAGGCTACTAATGCTATTTATAATTATTTTGCAATATTGTTGAATTTATACAGATATTTTTATTGCTACATGTATAAGTACCAACCTTGAACATGTTGAAATTTCTCTTGACAGGTTTGCTAGGTATATATTCAGGTCCAGTACAATCACTAGATTCAGCTACGTAGGTATTTTTTATAGAAATAAATTACTTTGGTAGCTAAATAAAGCTACTTCAGGTAGGTAAATAAAGCTAACTAAGTAGGTAAATCAAGCTACGTATATAGCTATATCTAGTGATTGTACCAGACCTGATAGTGTCTTGTAAAAAATCTTCTCTTGTCCATAATCAAGTCCCCATCAAAATTGTTTATTTATTTATTTTTTTACCTATCAATAAGCCTTTTT
Source organism: Saccostrea cuccullata (assembly GCF_032062105.1). Classification (NCBI taxonomy): domain Eukaryota; kingdom Metazoa; phylum Mollusca; class Bivalvia; order Ostreida; family Ostreidae; genus Saccostrea; species Saccostrea cuccullata. The sequence continues at coordinate 58,858 of NW_026920307.1, forward strand.
ATAAGGTACATAGTATTATAAACCAAGATCCACCTACCTGTTTCTTTTTCAAATTCAAACATTGTTGATTCGGTATCATCATCACTACATCCGTCTTGCTACCAAATGAATGTTTGCTGTCAGAATCATATTCATCAAAATCAGAGCCATAATCTGAAGACTCGTTGACAATTCCCGCACTTGAATCTTTTTCTGGGGACGTACAAAACGGTAACAAAACGTCTCAGGATGCCATAATGTTTACACGTGGTTACGGAACCGTACTTCGATCCCGATGGTTTTCATAATTTTTTATGCATTTTATACATAGGCCACTAGTATATACGTAACAAATTACATTCACAGGAGAGACAATTTTCTTCAAATCACACATAATTTATGCCTAAAACGATTAGATGACAGACATCTGTTTATAAACTTCGTAAACATAATCATTATCTACCTTCTCTACAGAAGAGCGCAACAGGGGAGATAATTTTAACAAAATCTAAATAAATAGTAAAATACGTTTTTTTCACAGGAAAAGCAGGGAAAAAATTATTTATAGCTTTTATAAAATTAAAAATAATTTTCATTGTTTATATTTGTAAATATTTTACACAAAATTCATTAAAATTACGGTTAAAAGTAAAACTTATAAAATCATGAATTTTTCCATCATTTGAATTTGAGGTAATTTCATTACGATATAACTTTTCTGTCCTTGAGAGTCCAAAGGTGGATTTTACATATTGTTTGGATAATATCCTAGAGATTCTTAAATGCACAAAATTCTGAAAAAAGAAGCGTCACTTTCTAAGAAATGCATCCCTGAATATTACCAAAAAATGAACCATTATCATTTCTTGGCACCATGCCAATATTTGTGCCCTCGTGACAGCCTTCTATATAGGGGTTTTACAAAAAAATGATCCCAACTTAATTTTACGACTTAGTTCTATGAGAAAACATAACCCTTTTATTTATATATTGTTTTTTTCTTTTTTACTTTTAAATATTGAAATTGTCATTTTTACACCAACTTTTTTGCATTTTCCCTTGAATATTGACCAAAATGAATTATTGGCTGTTACTAAAAATAGAAACAACCGATGCAAAAAAAAAAACAACATATTTTTGACTCTCAATGGGTGTCCTTTAAGTTAATAATAAAAATTAGTTTGTTCTTGAGAGTGCCTATCAGAGCATTTTTCTATACTGAAAGGAAAAAGAAACGCATCATAGCATAATATCGAAATATATTTAACTATATGGCCGAAAATTATAAAAATTTGTCAAATGTGTATTTTGATTACTGTGCACTAAAATTGCTGGTCAAAATTACTCAACCATGAAATTTATGGCGTCACGTAGGGGAAATGATAAAAAGCCAAAAACACGTGCATGTTGATGATGACAATTTCATGATCACATTTTGTGGTGCTAATCGATGCATTGGAGTTATAGACATCGTTTTCCGCATTTGAAATCAGTATAAATTTCGTGCAATCATATGGTATGGCTGACGGAAGTTACACTGGTTCCAGTAACTGAATGGCGTAAGTGAATGAAAAGGCAATAAGATGTTGCTGTGCAGTTTGTTTTAAACTTTTCAACAAAAAAAGGTTTTTCAGTTGTCATGGAGTAAATTAAAAGGTTGCCAACCAACGATGGCGGTGACGTTGACGCGTAACAACATCACATCAAGACAGGGCTTTTCATCATGTCACCTCGGTTGTTGTCAAGGTGTTATCACTGAAACCGATATTTATACAGCAAACTATCATACCAATATTTTCACCCTAAAATTGACAGAAATTCTCTGCTCTAATTTGGTCCGCGAGCTTGGCAACTTTTGCGTCGATTTTACTCTCACGCGCGCACGTACGCGTCGTGTGCGTAATGTTTTTAGCATGTTTACACTCGGAAAATGTAGCCAGTGTTTGTTGAGACTTTCTCACAAACATTCACGTGTACCAAACCAGCTGGATTCTGTAAATTCTATCCTAAAATGAAAATTCGTGGCACTCATTTGGCGGGGGGATTTGTTGGCTTTGGAATAATACAGCTTCTATCAACCATTAAAACTATTGTCGGAAGCATTGAATAATAATCAAATGAGAAAGATAAATGCTCTGGTGAACTCAATGCACAGGAGAATCAAGGCTGTTACCAATGTGCATGGAGATGATGAGAATTTTTATCTTAATTTTGGGGGTATCGACGTATCAATTTCAATAACTCAGGAATTATCAGTCGAAGTCACACCAGATTTTGGTAACTTGTAGATTAAAGATGAATTAAAATGTTTGATAACAATACTGGAAAACATTTTCGAAATAATAGTTTTAATTTAATTTAAAAGTAAAATATGCATTTCTTTTTCCTTTCAGTATATATATCTGCATGGTTTTCTCGTAGAAAGGCTCTTAATACAAAGTCTAAAAAGTATCATATTTGTGTGAAAATAAGTTTGCTGAAAACTTCATAACAAATAATTAAACAGATATTTCAGAACCAACATAACACATTTTACTGCAAAAACAGCTTTGGGTGCAACCAGCATGGAAAAATAGGGATCTTAAATTAATAGTACTGTATGTAGTTTAAAAGGGAAAAATTGATAATGCTCTTCTGAAAAAAAAAAATCTTCCGCCACAAAATATAGTTCAAGGCTTAATTCTATTTGAACAGAATTTGATCACAGTTTTCTTCTTTGAATATTGTTCAATTTGCATCGATGATTTAATGTTAGAACTTGAAAACAATGTAAAATTTAGAATTAAAAGTCAAAACCAAAAGTTACTCAAAGGCTTAGGATCGAAGGTCCTTCAGAAATTTATTGCCTATATCAAGTTTTGTTTTCGTAAAGGATTTTTTTTTTGCATTTATTGTTTAATTGAAGTTAAGATATGCCAAGAATCATGTGTGTAATATGTCTCTCCAGGTCCGTTTCAATTGTTCTAAATGTTTATTCATTCTTTAGAATGCAGTGGGAGATATTACGGTATAAACTGCACGAATCCTTGTGGGGATTGTCTCAACTTTGAACAATGTCACCATGTTAACGGTTCTTGTTTGAACGGATGTGATCTTGGATTCTACGGAGAAAAATGTGACCATGGTAAATATATCTTATACATAATTAACTTTATTTTCAGTCCGTTCAGCAAGTAACTATTTTCCCTATTAAAAACACCTGTTTTAAAAGAATACCCTGTTGCTTGTTACATCTTAATAGTGTCAATTTTGATTTCAAACATAGAATTCATTTATCACATTTAGCAATTTCTACCTAAAACCTGGTAATTAATTTTAAGCGAGAATTAATTTTAGCGATTTTTAAATGCTTACTAAAGAAGCTATTACAAATAATACGTAACAATAGTACAATTAAGATTAAAAAATGACATTTTTTGATAGCTTGCCCGTTAGGACTGTACGGTAGGAATTGTGAAAGGAGTTGTAGCGTACACTGTCTTGATTCAGACAGATGTGACAAGAAATCTGGTGCATGTCAGGGTGGTTGTAAAACAGGCTGGAAAGGGCTCAAATGTGAATCAGGTTTGCTTACCGGGTAGTTCAGCATGTGTCGTCTCTGTGCTTTATTCTTACTAATTCTCTCCTAATCAAAGCATTCGTATCCTTCTTTAGCTAACCTGATCGAAAATTAACCGTGTCTGTCGTGTCGTTGTCATCGTCTCCCTCATTGTTGTATACATTTCTCATTTTCTTCTTTCAAAGACATTATTATTAGTCCAATATCAACCAAACTTACCACAAGTATCCTCGGGTGAAGGGGATTCCTGTTTGATCAAATCGAAGGCCACGCCCTCTTCCAAGGGGATATATTATGAAATAATTAATGAATCTCTTAAAACTATTCAAAAGCCATTGGGCCAGGCAAGAATATAATCTCAAGGTAGTATAGATTCAGGTTTGTTCAAATGATGACCCCAGGAAGAAGGGTTGGGTCACAATAAACGATAAAACTTTACATAGGAATATATATGAAAATCGTATAAAAACCCTTCCCTTAAAAAAAAAATAGCCATTATTGGTGAAATTACGGCTGAAGCATCCTTAAGTTGTTTTAATTCCTTGGTTGACCCCTGTCGTAGGGCGGGGCTAAAGTGAGCAATCAAATTTTTAAATAGAAATATATCGAAAGAATAGAAAGACAAATCATTCTTCTCAAAAACACCAGAGATATGATTAATGCCCGGTAATTTTAATATGGGATCTTAGATAATGTTGATTGAAGATTGTTCAACTCAGAACCACTAGGGGTAGGTGGGGAAACAGTTTTGGAACAGCAAAACCATAGTTGGTGACTTTATATAGAACAATCAAAGCACACTAGGGTGGTTTAAATTCAGGTTTGTTCAAATCTCAAATCTCAATTGATGAAGAACAGCAAGGAGATACTTGTATGCTTATTGATATGCCGGTATCTTCAAAACTAATAATATTACCCCCACCACACCCCCACCCCACCCCGACCCAGTAAACTGTTCAAATCAACATCGATTTGTGTTTTTTTACCTACACCATGTGCTCAGGTGAGCAAAGTGGCCAATGGGCCTTTTTGTTGTATCTTTAAGTCACATTCCTAAATTATGGAAAGTTTGTTAAACTTTCAAAGGGCTTGAAAATAGAGAGGATGAAGCAATTCTTGTGGAATAAAATGAATTACAAAGCTCATGACTTTGTAGAGTGTGACTCCAATATGTTCGGGGAGGATTGTAGTAAGCAGTGTGGACATTGTCTGGATGGATCTCAGTGTCAACATATCAATGGATCTTGTCTCTCAGGTTGCGACCCTGGGTATATCGGTGATGATTGCAATGAAGGTACATCTTAAATTTCAGATTAATTGGTTTATATACTCTATGTTGTTTCAGGTCCCTCTCAGGAGCAGACTCTCTTACACTGCACTAATGTGCCACTCGGGCAACCCCTTTGAAGTAATACAGATGTACTTTTAAAATGATAATGTTTATATTTTTTTTACCCGATGTTTTACATGAGGGTTAAGTTGATATGGAAAATGTATACTATCGGTTTCGAGCTATTTAAATTTATATTTTTTGCGACAAAATTTTATTGACAAACATATCATAGCATCATATTTAATCTTCTATAAATGGGTTTCACCGTATGATAATTTATATCTTGAATGCTGTTAACCAATATGTACAGAGCCTAAATTCAAGTTCACAAAAACGAACTGAACTTAGAAATGAGTGTAAATAACATTTTTTTAGATCTTCCAAGACAAATAATTAAATAATAATAAAAAATACAAGTTCAACGTTTTTTTGTAGTCTGTCTAAATGGGACGTATGGAATTGGGTGTATCAAAACATGCAGCATGTTTTGTTTAGTGTCAGGTATTTGCGATCATGTGACCGGAGCCTGTAGCAATGGCTGTAAAAATGGATGGATGGGACTCGATTGCCTAGAAGGTATGAAAGTAAACCATGCTCCTTCCTTTTGTTATGTACTCGGATCGATAGACCTGGAGCGCATATTGCTTTCTTTCTGTCGGTCTATTTATTTGTCTGTTGTCGAAATTATTCTTAGCCACAACGTTTGAACCATGACATAAAGAGACTTTATATTTTATATGCTTACATCACTAATGATGCTCTTTTACTGCACTCCAAGGTCCATTACTTTCTGATCTTGACGCTGACCTAAATACGAATATTCGCCATGAGTTTTGAACCGTAGGGGATATAGACTTCATGTTTGATGTGCATACTCCACTAATTAAGTTCTTACAAATGGCACCAAGGTCAATGACTTTATCACCTTTTCTGTGACCTATTTGCTAAAAATAATTTTTTCGAACTTTGATTACGCCAGGAGGAGAGTTTTTCACAATGACATCTTTGTTTGACAATTGCCCAAAGCAAGAACTATCACGCTTTGACTAGTTTATCAAGATATGATAAAAAGGCTGCATTTAAGCCGAACTATATCTAAAATATATCAGGAGTCCAATCTAAGACAAAATCTTAAAAGAAAGGTTTGAGCTCTTTCAGTCCTGTCTCCATTTATGTTCTATAATCTTCTCGGTATTTTGAATAAACCGAGCACCTAATACTCTTTAGGGTGATTGAACATCAAAATTGATGCAATGATTGTAACATTTCTGTGAAATTCAGTAGAATAACATGTTATTTTACGATTTCAAGTTGGCAATAAAACAATATCCCTTTAAAAGGCATTCAATCAATCCAATAAAATAATTTTAAAACGTATTCCCAAAAACGTAGGGTACCTGTATTTGATATATATTCCGAAAAAATAACAGTACAATATTGCGAAAATAATATCTTTTATATTTATAAAGTCTATTTATATTCCCTATATAATCTATACAGGCGCAAACAGTTCAGAACACTGCATATTCATCGGATTTCAGGCCGAATTCACCGGAGGGTCAGTGCGCGTGCAGCGGCATTGTGACGTCAAAATCAACACCTCAAACAACATTGTAAACAATAGATGCAACGGCCGCAGCAAAGTATAAATCGGAGCAGGAAAAATATTATTCAAACTGATTGCACGATTATTTTAAAACATGTGGACGTCTTACACAGTAAAAATCGAAAGAAAAAGAAACGGTAGTGACAAACTGTAATCTGGACATTTTTTTTAACGATGGAAGTTCATTTATGAAAATGGTGTCGCCATTCAGCCTTCATTGTCTTATTTATTCAAATATGGACTATCTAAGAAAACAATTATGGACTCTTTTGGTGTTGAATATGGCTTGCTATTCACGAGAAAAATATCCATATTGACCTTTGCTCCGTGTGGTCAATACGAATATTTTTCTGGTTAATAACAAACCATATTCAACACCAAAAGAGTCCATAATTGTATAATATTAATTATTAATATAATTTGAAAGAGGACTCAGAATTTATTAAGGTTATTAAAAAAATCAAATGTATACACGTATTATCTATTATAAAAAGTTTTCAAATATTTAATTAAAGATCATGTTTTTTTGTGATGAGGTATTCACTTTGTACAATGTAATATAAGCACACACTGTGAAAAAAGGACACACCGAAAATTTAAAGTCCATTTGCTTGTTCATTTGAACAGAATATGTGGAATAAACCTAACATTGCATAATTTTAGTATTTTGTATTCACAGTAAAGGGTTGCGATGGAAATAATATTGCTCTCTACATTGTTATTGGAATCCTGTGTGTCTGCTTACTAGTTAACGTATTACTTCTGATCTACTTCATCTACTTCAGGTACATGACGTTCTGAAAAAAAATATGGATCTTTACTTTTTACTTCTACCAAATGTTCATTAATGATAATTTTACCATTATCTGAATATGTTTTCAAAGATATATGTCCATTTCCTTTTCTTTTCTTTTTAGGGGCAATAGTAAGCAAATGGTAAGAATTAGTAAGTATAAAGAAGGCGAAGACAATAGTACGGATGTAGAGGATGTTGTGCATGCTTCTATACCTGATAGTTCTAGACCTGAGAATTATGAAAACAGTCCAAAAGTAGAAGATGCTATGTATGGTTCTGTACATTATAGTTCTAGCGCTGAGAATTATGAAACAATGCTTGAAATTAGCCAATAAATTCGTAAGATTTGAAACACATCTAAAATCTCCTGTTAACCGGCACTTGGATATATTCCAATAATATTTGAATTATTGATTGATTAAAAGTATGGTGTTTTCTGTCCCATTTGAGAATTTTTCGGTAATAGTGTCGTCATCATATGGAGAGGATAAGGATTTTTAGTGAAAAGTAGGGTTTTATATTTCTGAAACTGTATACTTGTATTACGCAAGTTTATTACTTTTTTAATTACAAATAGATGCAAAGTATCTTTTAGAGTATACGACGCTTTTTTTCAGAAGTAAATTGGTAAATATAATGTTATTGTCAAATATACAAATTGTTTTAAAATGAGCATCAAAATTATCAAAATATCCGCCAACAATTATATAAAGAAGTTTTGCTTTGAAGTTATGAACTATAGGAAACCTGATAAGAAAGTCAGCGCAAATCTTTGAAATCTGAATTATTTCATATTTTGAAAATTATGTTTTAAAATAAATGTAACCTTTACTTTGTTACTGATATTGTAAGAGATATAAGTTTGTGGCAATAATGAAAAAAGAAAAATCCGAATTTCCTCGCATCACCATATATTAGTTTTGTTTATGGATATTATTTTCAGGGAATAAAATACATCTGTAAAATTTTTTTAATATGAATATTGAGTTTAAACTAAAAAAAAAAGAGTACATTTAGTACAATGTTTGATCTAACATATAGTGTTTTTTGAAAATTCATTTCAGTTTTCTAAAACCTGAGTAAACCTCATCCATAGGTGAAAGAATAATTAAAGTTATCACAAATAAGAGATTGCATATACAGTACCAATCAGATCCAACCTGACACCCATGTATTCCCAGAAAGCAGTCCCAGGGGCTGTGGGACCGCCCTGTGACTCTTTTGTTCACTCATATGAGACATAGGCTCTGAGTAACATGATAGCTCTGCCCATTGTGTCTTCTAAATTTTCATGCTCACTGTTCTTGTTTTGTTTAATCGCATCAGGGAGGAATTTTAACTATTAAAAAACAAGGATTTCTTACGATTTTAAGATACGTAGAGACTATCATAGTTATTTATTATTTACAGGGACTCTTAATTTACACTAAGGTGGTTAAGAATAAATCTAAAAAATAAAGAAGCTAGAAAATGAAGTCAGTAGAAGATTTTCATTCTTAAGATTAAATTAGTAGTTTCTATAAAAACATATCTAGGCCTATTTGATATTTTAATGTTGTAAAATTATGTATTCAAAGGTTGCCTTGGTGTTATTTCAAAAAAAATAATCACTACAGTTAGATTTAAGATTATTAAAAAAAAAACTATCTTAAAAACCTACATGTTATACAGGTACCATGGTAGATAAAGAAGGGTTTCGTGTAATCTTCAAATAAAGCCGAACAATTTATTAAATGACCAAGAAATAAAATTACGAAGGTACATTAAGAATTCTCAAAGAATATTGTAGGTACTCTGTGCATGTGTGACGTCATGTGACGTCATAATTGAAAATAATATCAAGTTGCTGCAAACTTGAGGTGAAATGATGAGGAAAGTGTCATAAACTTTATATTTTATTTTAATTTTCGTATAAAAAGTCACAACGCTAGAGCAAAAATGAACGTGTATTAATCCTGTTTTTTTTTTTTTATCTAAAATATTCGGATGATTTATATAACTTTATCTTTATTACTCTTGTTTCAAAGTCAGCGTGTTCAAATTATTTAAAGCCATATATGGCGTATGTACAATGAAAATTATTAGATTAAAATTATAAGCACTTATTATTTGTATCATTACTTTATATAAAGATAGAACTTTTCCGTAAATTACAAAATCTAAGTCAATTGCGTTATAAAGATATCACAATTTAATTTGGATTCTCGGAATTTTCTCCGACTCGGAAGAAAATACAAAAGATTTAAATAACATATTACAGAGAAGATAAAAGGGTATTGTTAGATGAAACAAGGTGTTCTCCGTGTTCAGAATTGTATGAAAAGTGTTACATTAAAGTTTTAGAATTCAGAGAATTTAAAACTAACTATAACAATGAGGTTGTTATAGTTAGTTTTAAATTCTCTGAATTCTAAAACTTTAATGTAACAGGTTATATTATATGAATTTTAATTCATTGCGATTCGACATTTTGAAAGTGTTTAAATTTTTATGAAAATAATTCCTTTTTCTTAATTTTAAATTCCTTAAATTTTATTTAGTTTTCTTCAAAATATTTAAACTTTTATTTCTTTTTCACATAAAAATATACTCTTTCGGATATCAGTAAAATGTGGAATTTGAGCAATCTGTCACCTTTCGGAAGTCAATTTACTCACGACAGATTGTGAATCAATTATTTTATCTACTAAATAAACTGCTAAATTCTTTTTTATTTCGGCCTTTTTGTACGTAAATTATTTGCGAGATTGGCTTGACACATAGCTATGACACAGGTATTAAATTATTTGTACGATTTAGAATCTTATTTATTTTGTTTCGGCTTCACCTAATCTTCCTATTGTTAAAAACTCAGAACGGAAATTTAGCTAATTGATTTCATCACCTTTCGGCTCTTTGATAATGTAAGTAATCAGTGTCAAGCCTATCAAAGGAAATTGCCGCTTTACCTGTAATAATTTTTGTAACAAGCATCCTGATTGGTCGAGAGTTCAATTCCGAAGTAGAGTCCGGATAGATTGTGAATTTAGCAAATTCACTTTCTATCTTGTGACTCTACAATAAACATCATTCAACTTTAATCGGAATTGTTTCTCTTTGCCAATTTAGGTAAGCTTGTGTTTTTAATTTTTATTCAAATGTTAAGTTAAAGTTTAATTTTGATTTTCAATATAATTATTTTAATTAATTAATGTTTTATGATTTTTCTCTAAATATTTTTGATGTGGAATTAGGATAAACTACTTAGTTCATTTGATTTTTACTGAACTTTGAAATATCTGATATACTTACAAATAATCAAACACAATAAATTGTTTCTTTCATTTAAATGTTAGTTAATGTTTAAAATTATATAACAACATTAAGAGCAATCATTTCTTTGTCGAATTATTTACGAAATAGTGTTTTTGGAATTTTTCTATCTTGTGTAAATTTTTGGCAATTTAATTTTACCGCTCATGAGTTATTTTCCCTGTTCGGAACTTCTAGTCAGAGAAGGTATTTAAATTTTCCCGAACTTTTGTAAACAATGTCTATGGAGTTTAACGTTTGTAAGTTTTCTGATTTTATTGTCAACTTTTGATATTTAACTTTTGTAACTGTAAGAACTAAGTTAAGCGCTACGCATGAATGATTTCACGTAAACGATCGATCTTTAGTTTCTGTTTTGTAGTCAAACTTTGTAATAGCGGTTTTCGCTACAGGTCGTTTCAAAAGTTATTTAACTATTTCACATTATTAATTTCGATAATTACTTAAGTTGTTTATTATGATTTTTTGTTTAACAACTTTTATAAAATACACTTTCTATCTTGTGACTCTACAATAAACATCATTCAACTTTAATCAGAATTGTTTCTCTTTGCCAATTTAGCATTACAGTAGAAAAAGCGAGTAGCTATCCTACCAAGCTAATTTCCCCAAACTTCACAGACGAAAAGTCCATTGTGAAAAAAGCTTTGATTTAAATGTATTAACTATATTTCTTTACTTAATTTTGTATTTTTCAAAAATGTTTTTTTTTTTGATCAGTTACGCCGTATATGGCTTTAAGAAAATATACGTTTGACAAATCACCTGTATGAAAAAAAAAAAAAAAAAAAAAAAAAATAAACTGGTGCAGGTGATTAATGAGGATTTATTTGAGATTTCCTTTGGAAATCTGTAGGAGGATTTACTTGTACCCCTCTTTCTGAATCTTGTTAGGGGGATCTGTATAATGGCTTTGTTTTTAAACACATGACGAGTGATAAATGCCCTTAGATTTGCTTGTAAGTTAAAGTGAATGTGAAATATTATGAACCAGACTAATGGGATTATTTTCCGAATCACATATTGGGTTACCAAGGATGCAGCAAATTGATTTTCGCGTCAAACTTTAATAATAATTGTGTTAATTGTGCCAAAGCGATTTTATGTAAAACACCTTATAAAAATAGAAATAGCCGTCACATGATCGACGAGTTCATGTAATAGTGAGCCAAATATGTGTACATTTAAAAATATCGGGAATTGTGATTTAATTTGTTTGCTTACGTTTACCTTGCCGATTTCTGTGTTTAAAATGGTGTCAACACCCCGGTGCGGATTCAATCACCTTTAGGCATGGTTAGCAGAAAGCACCCAGTATCACATTTAGCATTTTTTTTGTTACACCTATAAAATGTAGGAGTACACGTCTTCATACATGTAAACTTATGTCCAAAGGTTCCGTTTCTGCGGGCTGATGGGCAAAGCAATATAAATTACATATAGTAATAAAATCTTACTTTCAAGAGCATATGAAGCACATTTTATATCTTTAGAAAGGGATAAAGTTCAATGATCTTTTACGTTTGTCGCAAAGTGTTCCTTCAAAGCTTGACATTGTTCCGAGTCTTAACAGTTCCCACAAATCATGATGCAGTTATTTCTTCACATTCTGAGAACAAAACAATAAAATGGAAAATCTTCAAGAAGAAATAAAAAAAAACTCTGATTCCGTGGCTATATTTCTTTACTATGATCGGTATTTATTTTCTATCGCATACATGTAGTGGCGTACGTACGTGTATATTCTTTTTTATGAAACTGAACATCTCTAAACAATCCTTTTAAAGAAAAATAGGGGATAATATAAAAAAAATTGTCGCTCTACAAAAATTTGCATAATATCCTTAAGTTTTTTTTTTTTCATTTGCATTTTTTAAGAGCAAAAATCAGATTAAGGTTCAATTATCACACACATTGTGAGCCCTATGCATTAAACAGAGAGACAAAAACTTCCTAGCCAAATACAGTATGGAAAGCGATTTCTCGTCTCGAGTATGGCCCTCATCATTTCGGTAATCGAGAACTGCATTAACTGTGTAGTTATAAGATACTGTACACAATTATAGCCCTAAATTTTAACCCCACGAGTTTAAAGGATATTGCAGTTCTCCGATGAGCTATGTACGATGGCCGATATGATCCGTCAAATTACAAGTAAGAGTAGTTCTATTATGTACACAGAATTATGTATTTAAGTAGTATTAACTGTATCATTTTGTACATGTACACGTTGTCAATGGCAAAACGCATGCAGTTGTAATGGTAATTTGTACATGTACAAATCTTTAGACAAAATACACTTCAGACTATTTAGCTTTCCTTAGATTTATTGTGAAGATTATCTGTAAACTTAGAAGGGACAGAATCAAAAGCATGTGTTATCTGATTTTTTTTTCTATTTCACCCCTGTTCCTCTCATTTTTAGTTGTTAATGTGGCGGATTTGAGGAGGGCAAACCCGCCCCCCCCCCCTAAAATTATCAAAGGTAGCGTAAATCACAGTTTTGTCTAGAAAATGTAAACATGTCTACTTGGTAGACCTCCTTTTTACCCTACAAAATTTCAGACCACTTGCCTATTTTTGGCGCCCCCTCTAACTTCAGTCCTGGATCCGCACCTGTTTAATGTTGTTTACCTTACTTCAATTGATCACAAAATGCGACGATTTTTTTTCTTGGTCTTTGATCTCAAAATTTAAATTTTTTCATCATAGAATATTTTGTAAGTGTTTTTTTTTATTTAGTTTCCTCTTGGTTTTGTAAATTCTAAATTTCACAACCAAAAAAAAAACTTCATCCGTAGGCCCCAAAATACTGGTTATAGATTCCAGAAACAATGGAGCTGCATCTTTATTGTTTCTTTACCTGCCAGATGAATATCTGTCGCTTGATGATCTGTGTAAAAAATGTGTTTATTTTTCATTCTATGCTTTGCTCTGTTTCCATATATTTCATCATTTTTTTTCACTGGAACAAGTAAAAAAATTGAATTAGGAAATACATAACGTATTACATAAAGATGCAGCCGATTTACGATGGAATCTGACAATTTCTGTTAAACTAAAACCAATCCTGCTGTTTTGTGTATCATTAAAAGAATTGGAATACAGCCTTTACATCTATTTACCCACCCTCATTCAAAAAAAAACTAACTATGAAGCTTTTTCATTAGTAGTTAAAGAAAACTCTTGGTTATTACACAAACACTTAATCTTTTAATTTCTTATTTAAATTATCTAAGTTATCTGGGTTTTTTTTAATTCAATGTCTTAAATCTAGTAATAGTCATTTTCTTGTCCTGTATAATATTTACTTATAATTGAGGCGTATGTATAACGTATTATTCATAGAATTTATACACAAATAAATAAATGGAAACAATAATTTGTATATATTTATTTTTTTTGTGTTAATAAGATTTGTCAGTAACTAGTAGTTCATGTACATATGTCTGATTTTTTTTTCAATTTTAGATTATGCTTTATTAATCTTGAGGTCAAGTTGTTTTGAAGATCCTGTCTTAATTGATAGCATCCTACAGCAATGTCGCAGTTATTAAAGTAAAAAATGTATTTGCAAATGCAAGAAACACTTGTACTGCATCATCAATTTCATTAGGATTACATAAAGATAACACAAGCATGAAATCATTGTTAGTAAAATTTATTTGATATTGTACAAAAATCATCAACCTTCAAACCTTTATAATGTCATTTTCTACAATGTCTTGTCTGCAAAAAAAACTAATTGTTTGGTTAAATTATTAAGACAATTTTTAAAACCATATGTTGGGTAATTGATTTTAATACTTTAATTGACTACGGATTTCTTGTGTCTCTAATCCACACACTTTTGTTTCATTGGAATATGACCGTTGCTAACGACGGATAGGTTATGTATTAGGTCGAATGCGAACGTATTTGTCTTCCTTATTCTAAAATTAGCATGATGGGATTTATGAGACCAAGCACTGTAAGCTACCTTCCTCTTCATCATCTTCATCAGTCTCATCTTCGAATTCCATGTTTAGAAAATCGCGTACACGTTGATATTCATCAAAACTCCCAAAATTAACCTTCACTTTTCTGATTGCTTTGATTAAAATATCATACACATTTCTGGTACCGTCATTCCAGAGCATTTGTGTATGGTCATCATTTTCAAATGCAAATTGATAATTTCCATTGGCTAACTTGTCATTGAATATTAGTTTGTTGAAAAAAACTTCACCATTGTAGTAAGTTTCTCTCAGTGAAAGATCATTGCTGGATGGACGAACTCCTAATGCCCACAATTTTCTCACCATCTCTGGTCTACCTAAATATACAGCTACATGTAACGCTGTAGGTAGACAACTGTTATTACGTTGAAAGACAAATTCTTTATCATAATTCAAAAGGTATTTCAGAACATCAATGTAATCATGTATAACAAGGTAATGTATGATGCAATTATCATGTTCATCAACAGCCTTGGAAAGATCAGGGATCTGAATTTCGGTATTTTTTGCCAATAAAGCTTTCATGACATTTTTAAAATCATTACTCTCTGGAAAGGACACACCTCTGTGAAAAGCATAAAATCGGTTGTGCAATGAATTTATATTGCTTGAAGATGAAAAAACTTGATGATGTCCATATCTGAGTCCCAGTAGAGCTGACTGTAGGGCGGAAAAGCCCTCTGGTGTTTTTTCTTTTACATCATGCCCGATATTAATTAACTTCCGCAACAGCAATGCTCTTCCGGCATAAGCAGCAAGATGAACACATGACCAATTATCTAATGTTTTTGTAGGTGTGTGTACTTCTAGAATCATGTCCACGAAGTCCTCCCATCCATGAAGTACACAGTAATGGAAAATATTAAGAGTAGAAACCTTTGTATTAATTAATCCGTGTAGATTGCGGTTTTTACAAATATATGGTAAGATACATCGTAATACTCTTTCATCATCGGAAAATAGGTAAAAATTTTCAAGCAGATTTCTAATATGCCAAATTTGAATTCTTACTTTCCCTTTACTCTTTTGTTTAACGGGTGCCGCCTGAGGAGAACCAACACGTTCCAAAAGCTCGCCCATCAAAACTATGCTTCTGAATAAAAAGCGTGTAAATAATAAAGTAATGCTTAACATGTGACAAAGCTTTGAATAAAATGGGTCAGAAATGTCACAATCACAGAAAACAGATGCAAATACTGGATCCAAACATGCTGGATGATCCATTATTTTTGCAACTTCCCAAAATGTACTATACTTATCCTCTTTGTTGACACCATTTAAACTTACTAATTTCTGTACCAAAGTTTTATAGAGACGTCTGGGTATTTTCAAAACAATTTCACCGGATTTAGCTTCATAGCTCTCTGTTCGAATAAGTTCGTGTAATTTTTCTTTATTACAAGTTTCTATCACAAATTCTGGAGCAAGTTGTCCAAATGATACCATGAGAGCTTCTAGAATAGTTTCATGTGAAAACACATAAGTATCTTTCGTTGTTGATTGTGACAAATATACTCCATCTAAGTCATTCACTGCGTCTTTTATATCAATTTCAAGAATATCGAATATCCTTAAAATTTTGCAGATGTTTTTCAGTAACTTCTCCGAAACCTTGTTTGAAACGATATTACCTTTGATAAATACATAACATAATACGCAGTATTTTATTTTCTCTCCTATCTTTTTACCTTTTGCCCGACGCATATCTTCTATTGCTTTGAATATTCTTTCATCAGGACGTTGGAAGTAAGAAGTTCCAAGTTGAAAAAACTCAGGTCTAGTGAAAAACTGAAAACATGTTAAGGGAAATCCATAATAAGGATTAGAGGAGAGTATCTCTTCCTTTTCATAGGTGAGGAGTCTGTCTTTTGCAGTTGACTCATTTTGTTTCTTATTCAAATAAAAGATGTTTCCAGATAGCTGTGAATCTATAAAACTGCAATTTTCATAATAAGCTTCGAAAATTGTTCTTTTATCCTTCATATTTAAATTGTCTTTTAAGGAGAGGTCGACTTCATTCCTTCCATCAAAGATTGCGGGCAGGTAACACTTTCTTGCTTCATCTAGTATGTGTTTTCTTAGACCAATTAACACAAGAACATTCCATGTTTTAGCACAGGAACATATAGTTTCTAGCTGATTTTTCCACTTTTCAACTGCACCCGAATCAAAATTTGTAGCACCAAATATATCATCTAAATAGACAATGTATCTCTGTGAAGGATTGACGACTTTATCCCATTGTTCTGGAGATTTAATGATAACAGGTGTATATGTTGGGTCTATTGAAGGATCAGACATCTCACACATGACCTGATAAGCTGTTGTGGTCTTTCCACTGCCTGCTTTTCCTGTAAGGATAACAACATGGTTCTCCTTGACTTTGTCTATGGTAATCTGTGCACCTGTCGTTCTTATATTTACCTTTTTAAGCTTCTGAGCCTTTAGTACAGCTAATGTATTTTCTAAAAAAAAAAAAAAAAGAAAGAAATTATATCCTTTGTTTCAAAAAGTGTAAGTTTTTACATTTTTGTTCCTTTTAAAATGTATTTTCCTTCCGGAAATTAAATACGTACTGTGAGTAACAGTCATTGTGTATGTCACAAAATATTTCATTTTGTTCACTTTGAAAGAGAAATCAAGTGCTTTTGTATGAAGCATATGGAGATGGAATTTAACAAAATATATTATTTTTTTTAATATAGTTGTGGTTATCTTGAAGTTTGATTAAACAAAATATAGAGCATTGTCAATACTTTGAGTAAATAGAAAATATGGCCTTAGAATTTAATAAATTTATTACGTTCGAAAAGATCGTTTGGAATGTCATATTATTTCAGATCCCTGAAATTCGAAAATTTAAAAATCAAATAGAAAAATAAAATTGCCTATACACTTCAAGTTAAAGTTTTCAAGGCTTTAATAATTCATATGTGCAATGACTGTGACAATTCCTGGCATGGGGTACCATAAGTTTAATCTCATGAGCTCTTATTTGGAGTTTAAATAAATTTTTAACTTTGGATGTAATATTTGATAAGCAATGAAGTTTTCTTTCATGATTTGCACGTGCATTACATGTATCTGCTGCTAAATATTTGATTTTGACCTAATGACTGTAACACCAGGATAATAAATAATAAAACTAACTTTTGCCTAATAGTTTGCACTTTAAGAAACAAAAAAAAAAAACAAAAACAAAAACAAAAAAAAATCAGTTAAATTAAAATTAAGCTGTTTTACTTACCTATAATGTTTATTCTTTCAAAATCAGTTTGTTTTTCTGTTAAAACGGAATTATAGAAGTATTATTTTCAAAACTAAGATAATGCATATATAGAGAATAGCAAAATTTCATTTAATTGGACGTTGTTATATCGAATTGTATATGTATCATTAATATTTTACCTATTCTTGCCAGATTTGCAGATATGCCACTTAGTTCAGATTTCCGTATCACTTGTTCAGACTTAAGCTCAGTCATTTTTCGGTTTTGTTCATCTTTTAATTTTTTTATCTCATTTCTTTGTTTAATTTGTGCGAATTTCATTCTCTTGCGCTCTTGTTCTTGTTTAACTTCTTCTGCCTTCCTCTTTTTCCCTTGCTTTATAATGTCAGACATAAGTCTATCAAGCTTTGTACTTTGATTTATCTGTTCTTTTTTCCATTCGATCGCTGTTCCCTCGATGTGTAGTAACTTTTCTGTTGAAAATCAGAAATAAAACAAACTCTCTCAAAAGAACAACACATTTAAAATACAGAAATGCGGGCTTTCTTGCAATATATATTTTTGTTCAAGTGATATATCAAAAACATGTCATTGTCTGTACATCCATATCAGGATTTGTAAACTTAAATACTTCTTGCATGAGTTTGACACAATACCTTTCAAGTCCTCTGTAGTTTGGTGTTGCTGAGCGATCATGTCCAGAAATTTCTTTTCCTGTTCCGGATCCATGGTATCAGTTTTAATTGTCTGTGCAGCATCTGTGTATGTCGTGCAGCCCCCCGGAAGGCTTCCTTCGAGTTCACTGATTATAACAGTTAGATTTTGCCAAAGTTTTTGAAATTCTGCATCTGAGAGAGTGACGCTAGTTGCATGACCACAATATGTATTTCTGATTTCTCTTAGTCTGTCAATATTAGCAGAAAGAGATCGGTCTAAAGAATGTGGAGATTTAGCCCATCCATTTTGATGAGGCTTTATTCCAGATATATTTCTTAGTAAAACATACAACAAAGACAAATCAAATGCCCCAAATGTCCCGATGAAATTGCCTGATTTGGGAAACAGTATTTCTTTTTGGGCTTTGTTTAAGATAGGCAACAATTTTTTCTTCTCTTTTTCAAGAATAGATGGGAACTGTATTTCTGTAATATGGCTTCTCAGAATGTCACGGAAAAGATCAGTGCAAGGGTCAATTAGTAACCGGGAAACACGGGCAGCGTTAGTTGTCTGCGTTGTTGCGATGTACTGACTGCACGCCATAAGCACTCTGGAATGAAATAAAAAAAAATATCTAAACAAAAATATAAAATAAAATAAGATAAAAATAAAATGACAAAAATTAATGCGCTTTTATGTATTGAAAAAAAAAATACAAATCTTTCGTATGATAAAATTCCATCGAAACCTTTGATCAAAAAAGTCCCACTTTTATATCCCGATTGATATTAAAAACTGATACACATATCTACGCAATAAATATACAAAATCTACTTAATATATTTAACTTGTTCAATATCTAAATGGTGTATAACTTACAAAAATCATATCCTTTACTTCCAAGTAAGGTACAGTACAATTTGTCAATGCCTAAGAATGGAAGGACTGAACGCTTATGTTGGATCTTTTTGCAACTATTCTACCTAGCTGAAATAAAGTGAATCCAAAATATGTTACAAGCAAAAAAAGAGCTACTTATACAGTGTTATATAAGGAAGAAGTACAAAAGCAATGCCCTTTTGCCACGAATCATAATTAAAGCAACGATACATCAGTGTCGCCTTCCGGAATTGACAAGTACCAGGAGTGTTTTTTAATTCATGTAATCATCCTACTAATAGCAGGCAAGGCTGTCAGTTGGTGTCATTGTAGACATCTCTTTATCCCCCTCTCTCTCTATCTCCAAAATTTCGAATATGTGTTTGGCATCCTGTGAAATCACTAATTTCTGCGGCATTTAATTTTCGCTGTAACGGAGAACCCAACGAATTTATTCCCACCACGAAATGTAAAAAAAAATGATACGAATCACTTCTAACATTTTCTAACCACGAAATCAAATACAGCAAACCAATAACATGAAACCTCGAAAATTTGGCCCCATGTAATATGATCTTACAATATTAGAGTGATGTTAATTTGATTTTCTTTCTAAATCTGAGGACACACAACTCTGTAAACGGCAACCAAACACGCGTGATTTAGATCGAGGTCAGATTGAATAATACAATGTAACTCTTTACAAGAATGCACTCGCATCATATGATACATTGTGATATTAAACAGGCCAATCAAAGTAAAATCAAGGTTAACACAGTCGTTATAACAATAGAAGCGAGAAGTTCGTTTTGAACATTTTTATTGTTGAATAAAGTTGTCAGCCATTTCTTCTCATAATATGACATTATTTCGTTCAATATACAGATTTCTGAAGAATAGCCGACAAACATGCTCTGTGTATTCAAACAATGAAAAACTCATATTCTTGGTAATCCATTGATGTTCAAGAAATCTTCAGGAACCCTGTCTTCCATATTTATTTAGTTTACCTGTATCAATATGGCTAAGATATCGTGGGTTTATATGATGGCAAAAAATAAACAATTTATGAAATTCTAATTTACGACATTTTTTTGCCCAGTTTAGTCCACTCATTATTTTTTCCTCTCTCTAAATGTATCACTTATTTCTTCAATCTGTGTGAAATTTATCGACAATATAAACTGAAACAAAGCAGTATTTGTTTCTCGTAAATAGGTTCAAAACGAAATTAAAATGCAAAGGCTTTAAAAATTCTATAAATTTATAACAAATATGTATCTCACCTAAAACAAAACTAGAATTTAACTTTAGAAAAAATAAAAGCATAATATTTATCTCTTTTCTAACATTTTTAGCTATAAAATATAACGGATACCTTAGGTTGTTTTAAAATATCCAACGGGGCTATGTCGTTTTCAATTACAACATGGCTTCCGTTAATGTTTACTTAGTGACTGACAAACTAGGTCGAGTTATGGAGAGCGATAATAAACATAAATGGATCATTTGACTCATTTACAGGGTACATTTGATTTAAAAGTCTATGTATGTGATGGATCGTCTCGGTTTGATTTTTATCACTAAAAATTCGAGCTTATATCATCGTGTGAAATTAAATATTATACTCCTCAAATATTTCATTTTTGTTTTGATGCAAAATTAAATATTTTAAGAAAAATTTTTTTATTAACATTTTACATTTTTTTTCTAATGCTAAATTACAATGTATAAAATCATGAATTCACTAGAAATTATCATGACTTGACGAGATAGTTATCTTGACTTGACGCGATATTTTATGTTGACAAAAAATATGTGGATGGTAAAAGTATGCCACCATATGAATATTTTATACTGACATTCTGAATTCTTAGAGGACTGTTTTGGACCGTTGAATTGTAAATAAAATATCAATAATTGGAGTAAAATATTTGATTAATTATCGGATACCATTCTAAGAGCGTAAAAAAACTTTAAATTTTAATTAAAAGAAGAAAAAAAAACAAGATAAGCGACAAAAATAGACGGGTACGTAAATCCAAAGTTTTTACAATGCATGGATCTGTAGATCTCTGCTTTATCTGTCCGAATTTTCTTAAGCAGAGAGCTAAAGATCTACAGCTAGGACCTAACGCGATAAGATATAAGGTTCTGTTTGGCTCAATAATAAAATGTCTACCATAGGTCTTGTCTACAATTTTAACAAATAATACTGGATCTGATAAGCTATGATAAACACAAATTATTTTGTGTCCTTTTATTGTTTGTATATCTATAAAACGTTATTAACATAAGTTATACACTGAAATATGATATGTGTTCATTTTAATTATGTTTGACATTAAAAAGTTAAAAAGTCGCCCATATGGCGCAGTGGTTAGAGCGTCTGCTCTAGAGTCATAAAGTAAGGAGTCGTTCATTCAAATCCCACTGTGGGACGTGAAGACTGGTCCTAGGGATGGGACCTTATATACCGGGGTCTCTTCTGACAACAGGTGCTGGCACGAAAAAGATCCCTCACTGCTCAATGGCCCTAAGTGTCGAGTATAGGACAGATTTTGTAGCTCTCCACCAGCAACTGGTGGCGTCTCCATATGAGTGAAAAAATCTTGCTAGAAATTTTAAAAACTGGGACAAACCCCTCGAATTATTTTTATCCATGTAATCTTATTATTTACAGTCCTGTTTTATAAAGCTGGGGTAGACATTTAGAGTTACTTTTAGGACTCTTAACCAAGAACCAAAAAATAATAAGTTAACTAGGAGACAGATTAGGGAATAAATTTTCCTTGTTATAAAATGAAAGCAAAATTCGGTATATTTTTATTGTTTGTTGGTGCCATGGATTTGTTTCTTCATCCAAGAAGAGAATATCGGACAAAAATAGGTGCCCAGGACGATTATAAAACAGTCAATGTTAGATAATTTTGATCGGACTGTGCATGCTATCTTGGCATTAACTTATTTGTCTGGGATTTCTTTATACTCTTAAAGTTCAAGACAAGAGTGATCATTGTATTTGGCTTTTATCTGTGTTTTACAGTTTAAAGTGGGCGAGGAATCAATGCATGTATATTATTTAATCTCAATACCTACATATATTCAAGTATACTGATCTTTTTTATGACTTTTCAGGATTGACATTATAAATCAAAACGGTCAGTTCTATTCAATATGCAATTTGTCCAGAAAAAAGGGATCAGCACAAATTTAAATAAGTATACCTTTGGTTAAAACATATGTCTATTTTAGCTATTACGTAATATTGTTTTTTTTTTGTCAGATTTGTATATCATCTACGATAAGTTTTAGCTTGATTTATGATCTTCTAACAATTTGTCTGTTTTTTTTTTTATTTTTTAAAGAACTGATATGTAGTGGAATCCATTACTGATGATGGGATTTTACCTGCTAAAGTAATTAATTTCACTATTGCCTCGTGTTATAAGGACCTTCAAATTGTTACACTGCAAGATTTTTCGGGATTCTATGTCTACGTATCGAATACAATAAACAAACACGACGGTAATTTATGTTTTAACGACACAATGTGTACACATGCTGCAATACCAGCTATCGGCAACATAACTTGTCCTGTACAAGGACAATATGTCATATATACTATAATGATAGACCACAGAGGTTACATGCATATGCAAGTGAATTGTCTTCATTTAAGGAATCACTGTCTAGTTAAATTTAGTATATTCGAAATGCACGAGGCCTCATGACGTCAAATTTTACTATAAAGAAAATAATCTCATAAAAACACAAAATCATTTATTGATTATTTAGTTTCTGTAGTAAAATATCAAATTTACAAAATAAACAACAAGAGAATTTCAATTTACGATCAAAGCAATCTTGTTAACTTTAATTATATATGTGACCTAGACTTAAGTTGTCGGAAGCACGAACACGTGTATAGGCCCTATGTCACTTCTCTGCCGCCAAATTGAATGCAATGTTGCAGTTGATGAAACGGGAGTTGGTCAGCATGGTCAGAAAACAGATTTATGTGGATGTTAAAATAGCAGAGGAAGTTGAGTTGCTTAAGAAGTCGGATGGAAATGACTGAGGGACGATGTCTGTGTCAGATGATAGAGTGCAGATCTATTTGGCAATACCGATTTCTCCACGTGGTTCAGATGGGCTGTTTACCATGTCTATGGAAGTGGAGTTCTCGGTCTTGTGAGGCCTCGGTGATAGTGGACAGCCTTGCACTGGTGACTTGCTTTTGATCCGAAGATAATTGATTATTTATTTTGTTTCTTAAAAGATATATCATATCTAACTACTTAGTAAAGTAATAAACAAGACATCTATTTTTTTTTTCTTTAATGTATTTATACGCCAGTGATATACATGCAGGTTGACGTTTGACCTTTCAGTAGTTTTAGAAATACACATATCACAGATATTACCATGAAATTAGCGAGATTCACTTTTGTAGTGTTTATTATAGAGGAAACAATTGGAAATGGAAATATATGCACACAACAAATAATGTGAACTGGTAGGTATTTCGTCATTTCTTCAATAATTCAGTCTCTCATTCACTTATGGAAGTACTCTAAAATTGACATCAAAAGATGCTTGATTTCTCATTGCAAATATATACTTGGTTTCTGGAGACAGGTCTTCTTACAATCTATTGAAATAACCATGGGTACCAAATACACTCCGTTATCAGCAGATCTATGTTTGTATGAATATGAAGCAGAGATTGTCCAAAATCTTATGCGGGAAAAGAAGAAAACACTTAATGTAGCCTTCAACTCGACATTTATTTATATTGAAGATGTATTGTCAATAAACAATGTTAATTTCCATTCTTATGTCGATACGATATATCTTGGTTAGCTTGACATAAAAATTGCAACAGAGTCTGACACATCTGATTCACATTTTGATATTTTTCCTGAAATACAAAGTTTATTGTAAACTAACGACCACGCTCTTTGATAAACGTAATAACTTCAATTTTTTCATCGTGAACTTCCCTTATTTAAGCAGCAATGAGCTTGAATAATGTTCGTCATCCCCGTATGTTTCAAACATTCAACACCTGTATACGGAATTTATATATCTTAGCTATATCGATACCAAAGAGCATGCTCTAAATATGTTCAGTTTCTTTAATGAAGTAAATTGGTGACAAACGAATTGATGAAGCAGGAATATCTACAGTCAGGTTCAATGTCATCATTTCGTTAGTTTTATGGTCGATACAATGACCTTGTCATCAAATGCAAATTTTCATTGAGCCAAATGCTGACTGACATTTTTAATACCTTTTTCCCCATTATTTGTACATTACTAATTCACGACGAATTTTTTTGTTAATTCCCGATCAAGACAAGGAGCACACGGCGGGTGTGACGGATCAGCAGGGGATGCTCACTCCTCCACGACACCTCATCCCGCTCATTCTTTGATTTTTTTTTTTATGGATTGTTGGTTTTAAATACTCTTTTTCATTTTCATATATTTCACGTATTTCATTTAAAACATTTCATGAGCCATAGAAGACTTTTATTTGCTATTCGAAAAAGGCGTTAGGGCCAGGGTGAGTTGTTGTTTTACAATTTCAATGTAAAGAGTATTTCTTTCAAATAACTTTCTTTCAAATATTTTTTTTTTTCAAATAACATTAGTGAGAGACATCAGTAATGAAACAATTTCAATGAAACAAACAGAGAAAATTCTTCTTGATCCAAAACAACAGCATTTTAGTGCAACTTATGAAAATAAGTATTACATAGAAACTAATATAACATTAATGGACATTCATAACAAACTGTCATAATTAATAACATTTTATAATGCTGTGGAATCATAAAACAGCGTTTTGAAGAGGTAACATAATCAAACAGTATATAAAGGAACATTAATTTGAAAAAAGATACATGTAAATAAGACAAGTAAAAAAAAATCTTATTGCAAATTATAAATGACCGCTTAAAAGGTAAAACAAAATGTTAATTTCAAAAAAAAAAGTTCCAGGAAGATCTTTTCTATTAACAAAATATTAGTAACACAGTTGAAAGTTGAATCCAGATCTTAAAGTTGTTGATTGTCGTAAATATTTTCAACTGCAAAATCGTCTATTTTATGAAGGGTCACGTCATCTTTCTGATGATGATAAGTTTTGTTATTTCTTTCTTGCGATTTTTTAATCCTTCAAAAAAAAAAATAATAGAAAAAAAGCATTTCAGATTATATAACTAGATTTTAAAAGCAGTATCTTTTTATATACTTTCTTACCAGTTCCTGATTTTGTAAGATAGGAACAGCCCAATGAAAACGATTGTTACACAAAATGGTACCAAAATACCATAAAATCTAGCTTGGTACATGTCGTTGTCTTCAACTGAAAAAAATAATGATAATGGGGAAAAGGGCATATATGATACTTAGATTTAGATTATGTACGGCAATTCCTGATATACACGACAAACCTCGTAGACAATCAAGCCCAGTCATTCCAGCTTTACAGCCAAATTTACAGACACCAGTTACGTGATGACAGTCACGTGATACTTTACAAAACGTACTGCAGACATCTCTGCAATTTATCCCGTAAAATCCAAACTCACAAACTAAAAATTACAATTATTTTGATATTCAATTTTTGCAAAAAAATCATATATTTGTGATCATTTTATTTTTCCTTTACTTTGATTTTTTTTTTTTTTTTTTTTTGTAACAATTAACAAAAGGTGGAATTAAAGTTATCATAAAGAAGAGAATGCATCTATCAAATATATTTCTAGGCTGGTCAGAGTTACATGTACCTTGATCACATTTATTTCCCTGATATCCAGAGTCACAACCATTGACGCAAAAACCATTGATGTGATGACATGTCTCGCTATTGATACAATTACCACATGTCTTATTGCAGGCTGTTCCATATTGATTGTAATCGCACTCTATGAAATAAAAATATATTATTTAAATAGAAATGCCACCAATAAACAACATATCTTCACTGAGATCCCTTCTACTATAGTTAATTATAGTTATAACTGACACTTTGAAAACTTTGATTTACTATCGTGATAACTTTGACACTTTGAAAAACTTTATCGAAAACTTTGACACTTTGATAAACTTTGGCGAAAACTTTGATACTATGAAAAACTTTGGCGAAAACTTTGACACTTTGAAAAACATTCGCGAAAACTTTGACACTTTGAAAAACTTTCGCGAAAACTTTGACACTTTGAAAAACTTTCAGCAAAAACTTTGACACTTTGATTTACTATAGTTAACTATAGTAAACTATAGTTAACTATAGTTTTTTTTTTGTTAGGGGAGATGCTTTATCCTCCTATAAACCTGACCCTCCCTATAGAGGAACCAGGGATCCGTGTTTTATACTCTGTATACCGATTAATATTATTTGCTTGTTTTCTTGGATCGATCATAGTTCGTTTTCTTCAAAGTATTTCATTATCCATTATCAAAAAGTGCCTTTTTTGGACATTTTCAAATGGTACAAATAAGATAAGGGGGAAGGCACAGAAAACAATGGATTTGCCATAAATAGTTTATGTATTACCTTCATCACAAAAGTCTCCTTTCCATCCAGTATGACATCCATGCTCACAGACGCCATTAACATTGTTACATCCTTTACATGTATCGTTACACTTGTGGACACATTTTTCTCCAAAATATCCTTCACTGCAGGCTTAAATATCAAGATCATTATTTCAAACAACATTCTCACATGCTTTTTAAAAAGTATTTGGAACGCAAATTTAGCATTTATGGATATTTGATATACCTTTGTTGCAGAACTCCCCCTTATATCCCTCAGAACATCCATTCAAACACGTCCCATTCATTGGATGACACTCTTCTAATGATTTGCAATGACCACAAGTATGACTGCAATTCTCGCCGAAAAACCCCTCATTGCACTCTGCAAATATTAATTCCCTTAAGGACAGATGATACGAACGAAAAATGGATGCCTGGATTGGTATATATTTTTGGCCTTATTTTGTTGCAAATGATGCAAATAATAATTTTCTAGAATATAAAGAAATTGTTAACCTTCTGTGATGTTCAAAAGTCTGCCCTTCTAAACCCATCTTTATTAACCTATACAAATATTTTTTCACTTCAAATTCCATTTTTGTAAAATTTTGAATAAAAATTCAAAAACTACGCAACGAAAGTTATTCATTTTATTCATTTAAACATGACCCAAGTTGTTATTGTCAATTTTTTCGACAAAGGTTTGT
This sequence comes from Saccostrea cuccullata, assembly GCF_032062105.1. Taxonomy (NCBI): domain Eukaryota; kingdom Metazoa; phylum Mollusca; class Bivalvia; order Ostreida; family Ostreidae; genus Saccostrea; species Saccostrea cuccullata. Next base: position 86,467 of record NW_026920307.1, read on the forward strand.
TTGTATCATCTGTCCTTAATTATATTTACTTAAATATGTCAAATTAAATATTACTGTAAATATAGAAGTGTAGTCTAATTTATTTAGATGAACGAGACCTCCCATATAATTTTCAAACATTCCAGCCCCTTGACTTCAGATACAAAGACAGCCGCATGAGACATACATAAAAAGGTCCTGATAATTTTTCTTGGCAAAGTAACATTCAGATGGGGTACATGTAATCAAGAAATCAACTACCGGTAACATAAAATGCAAAGATTTATTACAAACAAAAAATTAGAAATATAAAGACAAAGAAAAGAGACACTCTACTGTACAGGAATAAGTAGTAATTGTTATACATATCTGCATTCTTATATACATTTTTTTTTACCTTCGTTGCAATAATCTCCCTTCCAACCCGGATAACATCCATTGTCACATCTACCATTTGTTCTGTTGCACGTAGAGTCATAACATGCACTGCTACACGTCTCAGAACAATTTTTTCCAAAGGATCCTTTCAGGCAGGCTGTAAGAAGATTTTTTTTTTTAATGCATAAATCTTTTTATATGGGAACAAGAATAAAAAATAACAATGATAATAATAATAATAAAACACTATAGAAGTTAAATACGTTAAATCAAACACTTTCTTTTGATGGAATTTTACAGGATTGAAGAAAAATATTTTGGTTCATGAGGATTTGATTAAGTCGTTTGCAGGTGCTTAGAAATTGATGATTGTGAAACATCGTATGTCATAGTTGACATGAGTTCATGGTTCTATCACTACCTCGAAATCAACGAAAAATCAATCGAAAAAATAATAAAGAAATAAAAGAATCAGTGATTTTTCAACAGTTAAAATACACTTTGCTTACAGTTATTGCAATAAATCCCAATATAACCTTCAGCGCAACCATTTAAACATGTCCCGTTCATTGGGTCGCATTGTTGTACACTAATGCAATGTCCACAAGGCATGCTGCAATTATCCCCATAAAATCCTCCGTCACATTCTGAGAAATAAAGTAGATTTTACATTTATATTATTGTGGATTTCGTTTGTTTTTTTTTTAAATTGTTTTCCATCTCAAACAAAGTTTTCTTTTTTCTTTTTTAGAATGATGGCTACATGTGTCAAATTTTACATCAAGTGAATATATTAAATCGTATAGTGATAAATTTGGAATAAATAGCATATCTTATAGCTTTTAGGTATAAATTGGAAACATGGGATATCAGAGAAAAAAATATAACAATAAAGCATTAAAAACAGAGCAAAGAGGCAGTCACCTTCATGACAGAAATCTCCGGTCCATCCAGTACGGCACCCATTTTCACAAATACCATTTGTTCTGTTACATCCTTTGCATGTTGTATTGCATGCATTTTTGCAATTTTCCCCGTAGTAACCATCTAAACAGGCTTAATAGAGTTGAATAAAAGGTTTTCAAATGTTTACTAGAATTTTGTGAAATAACAATTAACATTTTAATACATGGGTACATTTAATTTTTAAATATCGATTATGCATTTTCATTTATAGTTACTTTTATTGCAGTATGGTCCTTGATATCCCAGGGAACATCCATTCAAACACGTTCCATCTACTGGGTGACATTCAGTCAATTGTTTGCAATGTCCACAAACTAGGCTACAGCCATCCCCAAACAATCCATCATCACAAACTTGAAATTTTCAAAAGAGCTTGGCAATTTAATTTTTAAAAAATATTGATACTTTTTAATAAAAAAAAAATAAAGGAGATTTATGATTCTCTCATGTATAAAAAATCGCGTTATAAATTGGGTGAAACTTCTCTTGGATCCAGTAAAATTATAACGATTTTTTTTTTTTTGGTTCTTGTTTTATATCATTTGCTTTTTCTATTCCATGCTTTTCACGGCAACTTTTTTAAAACATATATTTGAAAGGTTAACATTCATTTTTCAAAGAACCTACCTTGCTCGCACCATTTACCCTTGTAACCAGGAGCACAACTTGGACACTTTCCAGACACTATATCGCAATATTGAAGGCAGTTTGTTGAACATTTATATGAACAATCGGATCCATAGTGTGTGGGGTCTGGACATCCTACAAACATTTATTTGAAAAAAAGAAAAATCCTATCCTTTGAAATTAATAATGGTTAGTAAAAAAATGTAAATTTTTACGTACATAGCTAAATGATAAAGGAAATGTTTCCTTTTTTAGCTAGTTAAGTTCCCAACATTTGAATTTAGCGATAAGAAAAACTAAGAAGGAATTTTTACATCAACATTACTTAAAGGAACGAAAAATGAAGGACAAAGTCAACGGAATGCATATACCGGTAAATGCATAAAAACAAAATTCGACCAGACTAACACACCCCTATTAGTTTAACATTACAAATCTTACCATAAACTTCCACCTCACACAGCTCAATGTAGGCATACTTCGAATAATCATCAGGATAAGTAACACCGGGTCTTCTCTCGTTGTGGTAGATGACATATTGTCCATGTACAGGACAAGTTATATTGACGACAGCAGGTATTGTGCTTATGGTGTAGTTTGTGTCATGAAAACATAAGTGACCTTTAAGTCTGTCTGTAGTATTTGAAATATATACTTGAAATCCAAGGAATCGTGTCGTAAAGCCATTTGTTGAACCTGAAATTGAAATTCCTGTTTATATAAATTCTTTTTTATGTGAGGTAAAGAGACCCTGTCGATTTAAAAACAAAATGAGAAGAACTTTCCCCTTAACAATGCTTGAATCTATGAGACGGGGAACAAAGAAATATGCCTTCAATTTATATGATACTACTGACTATTTAATGTTAAAGGTGACTGTAAAATGTCTTTTGAATCGTGGTTGTAATATCTTAAGACACCACGCATACTCGTTTGTAAGACAGTGCTGTAAAACTCAAGCGTTTTGGGTAGGTGAAACAAATTTAAGATAGGAAAAGTCTACATAAAATAAATAAATTGATGAATGAAACAATGAGTTGATCACACTAAATGTGCTCTTTAACTAGCCGATTTGTTTTTATATACCTTTGAAACCAAATATTCAGCTGACACCTTTATGTATATCGTGCATTTCTCCCAATGTATAGCAGTATCACTAGCTTCCTCTATGTATGATCATTTTTTAAATTGATCGAGACTACTCATACAGAAGTTGATGTTTGGGGATTGGAACTAGCTTGTTAACGGCATCATTTCGTTAATTATTTTGTCGTTTTACCGATCTTGATAGCAAATAATAACTTTCACAGTTTGGGTTTGCAGTTTTCCTGGTTCATACATTTTTTTTTTACCTTTATTTTCCTTTTTTAACGAAATACTCCTTGCACTTAGTAACTGTATAGGGCTAAAAGCGGATGTGAATAGTTGATAGGGAAAACTTGCTCATTCTAGTGTTCTTATACAAGTTCATAAAATCTTGATTTTTATTGCTTTGATGATATGGATCCCTGCTGAATATATCAATCTTTCTTATCCCAAAAGAACTAACAGTGACTAAATAACCACATTTTGCAGAAAATGGTAGGCCGTGTGTGTGGCAACGTACTTTGAAAAAAAATACGCACTTTGAAAAACAAATTCGAAGTGCGTTAAAATTGGAACAATATCAACGCACTTTGACAATTTTTTTCAAAGTGCGTTAAGAGTGTACACAAACATCTTTTACCATCAGGACATTAAATGCACTTTAAAATAAATATGTATAAAAACAAAAAATTCTAGACTTTTTTTGGAAATTGAGAGAATCAATTTGTAATAATTATAACTATTGAAAAACTTTTTTGATTTACATGTACTCATTTAACCTCATTGAAAACAGGGAAAAGACGATAAGAAGGTCTCTCATCCCGGCTCTTTTCTTGTACATGGTACATAGTCGTTGGTAGCAAATTGAAAGTTGACCCCCCCCCCCCCCGGGTTAGCCCTAATTTTTATTGCTTACATATATTATGTATATCTTTGCAAAACATTTGTGTGCCTAACTCCCTCCCCCCTTCACTCCCCTTCCCGGCACTGATGCTTATGCTACACCCAAATATGTATTTACAAAACTTGTATGACGTTGAAAACTTTCGATAAATTTCAGTTTACAAAAAAAAATGCATGCAAATTGGAAAACAAAAAGTACAGGAAAGAATTTTCAAAGTATGGACAAATCAAAATCGCTCACTTTGACATCATAAAGTGACCTCATCAGCGAAAAGTTATCAAACAGGTCCAATTTTTTATTATATACCCATCAATTTCCTTGTTTTTGTTACTGTTAATTTTACAGAGTTTGATCCGATTTTCCTGATCACCACACTGTGGTTTTCTGAATCCATATCACCACTCTCTGAAACTGATGACGTAGCACGCAAAAACATGACGTTATTTTTCTTGCGCGTTAAAAAGTCCCTTGTTATTGCAGCCCGGAGGACCGGGCTGCTCTATACATATAAGTTTAAGTGTTGGTATATGGAGATTGGTGTGGGAGTAGTTATTTAAAATTAAAGGTTTTCTAAATATTGAAAAGATTGTTAATCAGAATGTTCTTTCCCTTTATAAATTATGAGATATATAATATATTTACTTCCATAAAGTGAATCTGTAAAAATATATATGTTTTTCATATTTAATATATAAAGTTGTTTAGCATTTACTATCAAAAAACGACGGGTCCCTTTTTTTTAGAACATTGAATTTTACTTCTCGCATAAAAATGTACTCTGCACAGTTCGTGTTTTATATTCTAAATTGAAAATCAAATACATTTTTGAATATATGTGATGCATTTGTCTAACTTTAATTTATATTTTATGCAGCCAACATTTACTCGAGGAATTAAAGTTTGAAATGGTATCGTTTTAGTTTGACATTTATCCGACTATAAGTTTTCCTAATATTCGCGACTATCGTCTCCATCAACTGGACACATGCATTTTCACACAAATCGAAGCGGTTTGATGATCAAGAGTCATTTCCATTGTTTTCTTTATATATTTCCCGGGCGACAATTGATGGTTACATCAATGTTTTCTTGTTATGCTTTGTTTTATGGATAAATATTATACAATTGATCTCTAAAGTTTTATTCTGCTATATTTAGCTAGTTATAGCGGTTGTAATAATATATATTTATCATACCTGAGATTTGCAAGAATTTTGACCAATCCCCACACATTGTTTCAAAATGCAATTATATGGTCGATATTAACGCACTTTGAAAAGAAATTTTCAAAGTGCGTTGTAACACGTGTGCCAAATGAACAATATATAACTTCCAAAAATTATAGGTTTGGGGAACCTCTGTGTCTTGGCTAAACTCGACTGAAGATTATGAAAACTGAGGAAAAGTTGTAAGAAATCTGAACTCTAGTTCAATGTTTCGGGTATATAAAAAAAATATATTATCTAACCATCCATGAATTTGGATAATAAAGATATTCATCCCTAAGTTCACAGTAATGTTTTCCGTGAAAGCAATGTGTCAGTTAACTTAACAAAAAAAATCTTGCTTATGAATATTTCTGTTGAGACATATGCTGAAAAATGTAAATATGCTGTACATACTCCAGTTTCCATTTTCCGTTCTATAATAAATGACTATAAAAATTATTCCACGTTTTCTCTCCAGATTCACCCACCACGTAGCGGTTGTTTGTGTGTTACTTGATACACTGCATTGTCTCCCGTGATAGGAGAGATCTGTTCTTTGTCCATCAACAGCTCTTGATGAACCACTATAAGAGGGATCATGCGTAGTGCTTTGCCATGTAGGTTTTCGTAATGCAATATTTTCTGGAAAGAAAATGTTTGATTAAAATAAATGAGAATACCTTCAGAAAAAAATAATGTTCACTTTTGAACTAAGAATAATATTTTCGACTAAATCTTGAATTTACAAATTTTAAATTTGACTGCAACACGGTATGATTATGTTTCATTATATTTTATTTCTTTTATATTCACTTCTAAAACATGTTTTTTTTTTCGAGCTACAAGTCGAGCTACTCAACTGTGGCTAGTTTTAATGAAAAGCGCA
>NW_026920307.1:97500-170777 GCF_032062105.1 Saccostrea cuccullata
CGGACCATTGTCTCTGGAACCCGAGAGGAACCCAGTGTGCCACGCAGCCCGTTATTAATTAACATTGTTCCGTGCAGCCATACAAAAAGGAAACTGTAAAAATCTATTCTTAAAGGATTTCCGCACTTACGGAAGGACCAGGACAAACGGGACCTATTCATACCAAGGGACATGCGCACTGACTGACTGAGGACCAGGACCAATTAACAAAGACATTTTCAATTTATTTTATTTTTGTACATTTTTTTTGTTGGTTAAATTGTTTGTTAAAATTTCTGTTTACTTTGTTCTTTAATTTTGTTATTAAATTTTGTTAAAATTTTAAAGTTCTTCTTTTGATTTTTGTAAGTTCATCAGGGTGTATAACCCACACCCTCACAAATGGTGGCAGCGGTGGGATACACCTGAGCTTGCATAAATCAAGAGTTTTTTTGTATTTCTGAAATTTTGATTTTGACTTTGTTTATTTTGTATGTTTCAGTTCAAACTTTCACAATGTCGCACATGCCAAAGTGGATGTCCGAGCTTATCGAGAAAGGGTCAAGCGTCACGGAGTGTTTAGAGATGTGGCGTCAGGAGCAGGAGGCAATGAGAGCTGAGAGAGATCAGGCTAGAGCTGAACGAGAGACAGTAAGAGCAGAAAAGGAAGCTGAACGAGAGCTTGAGAAAGTAAGGTTAGCTCATGAAAGAGAGGAGCGTCAGGCTAAGAGAGACAGGGATAAGTGGGAGGCTGAGAAAGAGATTAAGTTGAGAGAGTTAGCTCTTAAGGAGAAAGAGTTAGAGAAGAGTAAAACTGGTCCCTCCCCCCAGAGCATTCACACCCCTAGTGTAAAGTTACCTAAATTTGAAGAAGGTCAAGACCCTGACGTTTTTCTAAAATCTTTTGAGAAAATAGCGGGGTTACAAAAGTGGGATCAATCTCAATGGGCGGTTCGTTTAGTCCCAATGCTATCGGGTAAGGCTCTTGAAGCTTATTCTAGATTGTCAGATGAGGATAGCGATAATTACGATGCTATAAAAACTGCTATTCTTAAAAGGTATGAACTTACCTCAGAGGCCTATAGGGATAAGTTTAGGCAGTGTCGACAGTCCAATGATGAATCGTTCAAAGATTTTGTGGTTAGGACAGAGAGGTTCTTTAATCATTGGTGCGAAAGGGAAGAAATTGGTTCAAACTTTCATAAGCTGTTTGATTTGATGTTGAGAGAACAGGTGATAAGAAGTTGTTCAAAAGAGTTGCAACTGTGGGTACTTGAACACAGTCCAAAGTCTATAAAAGAAGTTATAACTTTGTCAGAGTCATTTCAGGTTGCGCATAAAGGCAGTAATTCAGGCGTTGGTCGTGGTAATGCAGGGGAAAAACCGGGTGCAAGACCAAATAAGTTTGGTTCGGTTCAGTCCCAGAAAGGTAAGTTTATCTCGCCTTCAGATCAGAGGAGATGTTTTAAGTGTGACAAGGTCGGGCATATTGCTCCGAATTGTCCATTGCGTAAAGTTCAGTCAAAATCTCCTCTGAATCAGAAACCAGGTAACCACAAGTCTAATGAACAGTTTGGTTTGTGTCTAGATGAGACAATGACAGTATCTGAGGATTCTGATAGTGTTCATGAGAATAAAGTGGTGGTTAAGTTGTCTGGTGTATCGATTACTGATGATTCTGCTTTAGAATTAAGTTGTGAAACAGGTTTAGATTTGGTGAGTGGAGAAGTCGGTGGACATGTTGTCTCAGTTTTAAGGGATACTGGTTGTTCAACGGTGTTTGTCAACAGTAAATTAGTTTCAGATGAGGATAAGACTGGGAAATCAAGGGTAATTACTCTAGCTGACGGTACGAGGAGATCTTGCAGTGAGGCAATCGTAAGTGTGAATACGCCATACATTTCAGGTAAGGTACACGCTCTATGTCTAGATTCTCCTTTTGCTGATGTTATTATTGGCAACAATGTGAGCATTGTAGTACCTAAGGAGGCAGACCCTTTACCCAGGATGGAGAAGGTGGACACAGTCGAAGATGACGCATGCGGAGCGGTCCAAACTAGATCAGAGCTAAGGAAACAAGAGAGGGCAGAAAAACCAAAACTGGATGATTTAAAAGCATCGAACACCGAGAACGAAGGTATGTGGTGTAACAGGGAGGAATTGATTGAGCATCAGAAAACTGATGAGAGCTTGAAGTCAATTCTAGATATGGCACAAAATGGTCCATATGAGGGTAAGTCATATTTCATCTTGAAAAACGATTTATTGTATAGAGTTTTTGAGAAGAATTCTGACGAAAAAGTCTTCCAGATTGTAGCTCCAAAGAAATTGCGCAATGGTATTATGTCATTAGCTCATGACACACCATTGGCTGGGCATCTTGGAAACAAGAAAACCAGAGAACGAATCCTGCAAAACTTCTTTTGGCCGGGTATGTATGTGGACATATCACGTTATTGTAAGTCATGCTCTATTTGTCAGAAGGGGATGCAGAAAGGGAGAACACCAAAAGCAAAACTGGTGCCAATTCCAAAGATAGACGTTCCATTTTCCAGAGTCGCCATCGACTTTGTGGGTCCATTACCAATGACAGAAAAGAAAAACAGATATATTTTGGTATGTATGGACTATGCTACTAGATTTCCGGAAGCATTTCCGATGAAAACTCAAGACGCAGAAAGTGTGGCAAATGCGCTTATGGAAATGTTCTCAAGAGTAGGCTTTCCTAAAGAAATTTTATCAGATCAGGGAACAAATTTCATGTCATCACTCATATCAAACCTGTGCAAAATGCTAAAAGTGCGTAAACTGTCAACTACCCCTTATCATCCTCAAGCTAACGGGCTAGTAGAACGATTTAATGGGACTCTTAAGCAAATGTTGAAAGCATATGCAGTTGTAGAGCCATTAAAATGGGATGTTCATTTACCATATGTACTCTTTGCCTACAGAGATGTCCCAAATGAAACGACAGGTTTTACTCCCTTCGAACTTCTTTATGCCAGACATGTCAGGGGTCCACTAGACATCTTAAAGGAGCAGTGGGAAGAACCAACCGAGGAACAAGCTTCAGTCCTAAGTTATCTCATTGAAACACGTGAACGAATGGAGACGGTACGTAAGTTGGTAACAGAAGTGGAATCCCAGGCAAAGAAGAAACAGAAGAGATATTATGACAAAAACGCCAGGAGCAGGAATTTTGAAGTAGGTCAGAAAGTTTTAGTGTTATTGCCAACAAGTACTTCGAAACTATTGGCGCAGTGGAAGGGTCCATATGAGGTGACAGAAAAGGTAAGTCCAGTTGATTTCAGAGTCAGGGTGTCCAAAAACAAAGAAACTGTTTATCACGTCAATATGCTGAAGGAATGGTTTGAGAGAGAGTCAGAGGAAAACAGTAAGTCTGAAATAATGGCATGCTTGAATGTTATTTCCAGTTTATCTAGCAATGATGTTCAGATAGAAGACGGTGTGGTATCGGATAAAGTCCCGGCCCTTCAGCAGACAGAATCGTCAGCCGACGTACTGTATTCAAAAGACCTCAACACAGAGCAAAGGGATCAGATTCAGAGGTTAGTGGAAGAATTTGGTGATATTTTTACAGATGTTCCCAAGAAAACGCCTTTGACGAAACACTCAGTGAAAACGTCTACAGATGTGCCCATCCATATGAAACCATACCCAATTCCATATGCCTTACAAGACCAAGTGAAGCGGGAGTTACAGCAAATGATGGATCTTGGTATCATTGAGGAAACAGACAGTCCATATTCAGCACCAGTCGTCCTCATTAAGAAGAGTGACAAATCATTGAGATTCTGCGTCGACTTCCGGGAGTTGAATAATGTAACTGTATTTGACCCAAGACCAATGCCTCGAATAGATGACATTTTGATTAAGATCAGTAAAGCAAAATTCATAAGCAAATTGGACTTGACAAAAGGTTATTGGCAAGTACCATTAGACGAGGATGCAAAACGGAAAAGTGCATTTGTAACTCCATTTGGACATTTTAGTTTTTCAGTAATGCCGTTCGGGATGGTGAATGCACCGGCCACTTTCGTTAGACTGGTAAGTAAAGTTCTTACAGGGCTGGAAGATTTCACAGAGGCTTTCATTGATGATATTGGTATCTATAGCGACAGCTGGACAGAACACCTGGAACATCTGAGAACAGTGTTTTCAGCGTTGAGGAAAGCGAACTTAGCAGCTCGACCTACAAAATGTGAGTTTGGTTTCAATGAACTTTGTTTTCTTGGTCATACTGTAGGAAGTGGAAAAATCAAGCCAATGATGTCAAAAGTAGAATCCATTCAGAACTTTCCCATTCCGACAACCAAGAAAAAGGTAAAGTCATTTTTAGGTATGATTGGGTTTTACCGGAAGTTCATTCCTAATTTTGCCACTTTAGCACTTCCGCTTACAGACCTGACGAGCAAGAAAACGCCTAGCAAAATCAAATGGACAAGCGAACTTGATCACTCTTTCCAAGAACTAAAAGGTAAGTTACTTTCAGAACCAGTTCTTCGAAGTCCAGATTTCAGTAGATCATTCATTTTGCGCACAGATGCAAGTGCATTCGGGGCAGGTGCGGTGTTAGAGCAAGAGTTTGAAGACGGTAAGCATCCAATTTGTTTTCTTAGCAAAAAGTTCAGTCCTGCGGAGAGAAATTATGCTGTAGTAGAAAAAGAGTGCTTTGCTATTGTGTGGGCGGTCCAGAGTCTCAGAGTCTATTTAGAAGGTAAACCATTCAAAATTGAGACTGATCATGCACCTTTGCAATGGTTACAAAGGTCAAAGTTATCAAATCAACGTTTGTTACGTTGGAGTCTTCTTTTGCAAGAGTTTGTGTTCTCGATTAGGTATATTCGTGGTACACAGAATACAGTAGCAGACTCACTATCGAGGTTATGTTCAGATGATTTGGCTGAGTAATTATCTGAGATTACTTTTGTTGCAGGTATATTGTATATATAATGCTTTGTTGTATATAGTCTGAGTTTGTTTATTTAATTTTCAGTTTGTAGGTTTGGTCGGACTAAATGGTCTTTAGTCTTATAAGGGGGAGGTATGTAACAAACTGAAATTCTTCATTATATTGTAAATAAATCCCCTTGGTTCACCCTTCCGGTAACTTGTTTAATAGCCCTGTGGGGAGCCCTTAATTCCTTTAGTTCCCATAGTAACATAGCAGCCCTGTGGGGAGCCCTTAATTCCTTTAGTTCCCATAGTAACATAGCAGCCCTGTGGGGAGCCCCTAGTTTTACTTTAAATAGTAAGGTTAAAGCGTGCTCTGGGTAGTACCCGGGAAAAACATCAGCCGATAGACGTGTTCGTCTAGTGCTACCAGGGGGCCTGTCCATAGAAAACCACATGGGTCTTATGCCTTATTTTCATGCCTAAAGTCTCTCTACAGAATGTTACAGAGTATGTAAACTGTCGGGTACTGAAATTCTTTATTTGAGAGTAGCCATTTCCATGTTATGGTGTGTGACAGAGACCGTAGCCTGTGAGTGAACTAAGGCGGCCCGTACGACACATCTCTAAACCAGTTCTGTGAGTTACTAGTATATCATCGGGCGGTGACCCTCGTTGAACATTTCATTATCTGAATTAAAGTCTTTATATGAACGAAACATTGTGAAAGTTTGAGAATTATAACTATTGTGAATTTGGAAATAATTCTGAATATTTAGTTTCATTGAAAGACATTTCAAAGTGTTGAGCCTGGCGTCGGACCATTGTCTCTGGAACCCGAGAGGAACCCAGTGTGCCACGCAGCCCGTTATTAATTAACATTGTTCCGTGCAGCCATACAAAAAGGAAACTGTAAAAATCTATTCTTAAAGGATTTCCGCACTTACGGAAGGACCAGGACAAACGGGACCTATTCATACCAAGGGACATGCGCACTGACTGACTGAGGACCAGGACCAATTAACAAAGACATTTTCAATTTATTTTATTTTTGTACATTTTTTTTTGTTGGTTAAATTGTTTGTTAAAATTTCTGTTTACTTTGTTCTTTAATTTTGTTATTAAATTTTGTTAAAATTTTAAAGTTCTTCTTTTGATTTTTGTAAGTTCATCAGGGTGTATAACCCACACCCTCACAGGGGAAAATCATAGCATGCTCTGAAACATTTTGTTGCAGGTAATGTACATGTCAAATATAAAAGTCATATCTCTTTTGAATCAAAATTTATATATACGATATAAAATTTTTTAAAAGTAGGTTAAATTCTAGGTCAAGGTCAGAGAGTCAAAAGTAATGATATATTTAGAAAAGTCTTTTCACATATAATAAACATGCATAATTTGAATGCCCTTTCTTTTCTCTTTCAAATTGATCAATTTAAAATGTTATTATTTGGAAAGTAGGTAAAACTTTAAGGTCAAGGTCTCACTTGGGTTAAAAACTCATAGTATATTTAGAAAGTTTTGTGGTAATGTACATGTGAAATAGGAAAGCATTATCTCTTATTTATATTCAAAAGTTATGACCAAGGTTAAATTTATTGTGACAGATGCACATGCTAGCTGTCATTAAGATGGGCAAACTGACAGACAAATGAGATTTAACGTCCCCTCCCTTTCCCCAAAACAGGGGACAATAATGCCCTTGCTGTTCTTGAGAAGAAGATTTATGATGGAAAAAATCCCCTGCATATTTCTTAACGCAAATCAATATTGTGTTTTTATGTCATTTTGTTTGTTATTAAACATCCCTCTCAGGAATTTTTCACTCATATGGAGACACAACCACTTGAAAAATAATCAGAACAAGTTAGATTTGAGGTCAACATTCATTTTAGGAGTTTTTAACCATTAAGACATAAAGAAATATTAACTCGATCCTTCCCCTCACCCCTTCCCAGACCCCTGTTTGTTTATGTATGCAAACTACGACTTGCATTACATTAAAAAAAAAAATTATACGAATAGTTTAATTAATGTGGTCCATCTCTGAATGATTTTCCTTCCTATTCTAGGCCGCCGCCAGAAGATAAGTTGACACAAACTCATGAATAAAATGTCAAGTAATCTTATCATTGATGCACTTTTATTTAATTTAATGCAGTCATATTGTGAACATTTCCAGCTCATTAGGAGTGGGAATGACCTCCAGGGGTTCATAACCTTTATACCATTAAATTAACATAACATAATAACACAAGAAACAAAATTATGAAGAGTCAAATGGAAAAACTTTCCAACTTTTTAGGAGTCACATGATCATTTGTGAATACAGGGACAGGGAGTGGATTGGGTGATCGCCCTCTCAACCCCCCCCCCCCCCCCTTGGAATTTGCAGGACTATAATGTATACTGGAGGAAATAAAATGACTTTGGATGCCCTAAGTGTCCCTCCACCTTAGAAAACAGACCCAAACATAACTTTTTTTTTTTAGCTTCTCAGGAAATTCTGGTCTGGAAACCCCCCTCCCTCCCAGTCCCAGAAAAAAATTCTGGATCTTGTAGGCCTAACTGAATGTAACGTTGATAACGGGGGATAACTCTTCAGAATGTCAAAGCATCGGATACCTTTGATCCTTTAAACTTGAACCTAACCGTTTGCATTTCAGACTATTTTACAAAATCTATACCAAAACTTTGTACTTACCGATTGTCATTATTTAGGTCCCGTAATCTTCATGAAATATAATCCAATTAAAACAAAAAATGAAATAATTCCTACTGACATATATATGCAATGATGTGTATGCCACACTAAGTAGCCCACTGCACGTGCAGTGAGATCTAAAAATGATAATGCCAGTGGTAAAACTAGTACTTAAGTTTGGTACGTGACGCAAGCCCAATGTGATACAGGTGTTCAAATACATGTATAGTGCAAGAACAAATTGAAAATTATCATTTACGAAAGATGTTTTATCTTAACTTTGCCATCTAGGCCTATTTCCAAAAACAGGCAAATTAGGTGTGTTTGTGTGTGTGTGTTGATGGGAGAGGGGTGGGGGTTGACTAAATTGATTGTGTATATGGCAGCTTTCAAGAAGTTTAGAACTGCCTTGTCAAATATAAATAAACTTTGCACATTTTGAAAAATTCATCAAAAACTCTTTACACTAATTTGAATAATATTATTTGTTGATCTATAGATATGAGAAAATAGATTTAAAAAGTTCAAATTATGTGCCAAAAATTTATACCCCCCCCCCCTTTATCGAACCGTATTTACATCATTAATTTAATTCTGTTGTTTAATTTCAGACTGGTAATGAATTAAGGATATGAAATACCTATCAGATGGAGGCCCATGGGTCACATGGTCACCTGAGCATATTATGCTCAATTTGATAAAACATGTAATATGTAAACTATTGAATTATATTGACTTTTTCCTTGGTAAAGCCCAATATGAAGAAGTGTGCATTTAGAGGCAAACACCTTAGTGCGGGTATTACTGTCTCATGACAGCATCTAGTTAATATATATATTTCTTGTAAAAGATGTATCTTGTTTTTGTATGACAAAAAAAAAATATTTAAAGAAAAACTTCTGCATGCATATATTTGTGGAAACAGATGCTTATTTTCATTACTTTCTAATGTTTATTTTTTAAATCAAAATCTATTTTTAAAGCTTTATTTTAAAATGTTGATGATGTTTTGAACTTCCACAAAATTATAGCATTAGGGTATTATATACGACGGTAAAACCATAGAGACTAGACAAAAACAAATCTGCTTTGCTCAATAGTGCTTCATAATTTTTATACACATGTTTAACTTCATGACTGTCAATATATGTTGCATATATTCTATTCAACTAAAATTAAAATGTTATGTCTGATAGCTTCTTACAGCACACAGATAATAAAAAAACATGTCTAAAGTGACGTCACATTATAACTCTGTTTTAATTCTAGGGATATTAAACAATCACACAATCACACATGCGAGTTCCCATCTATTCCTCCAATAACCAATCTCAAACTTATATGCTAACTTATGAAACCCTTATTAGCACATTCGTGAACGTTTTTTTTTTCTCACTGAACTAAATATGTGGTCTAAAATTTAAGTATCTTTCAAATTTGCAAAATGCTAATTTTATGCATGTTTTAAATGCAAAATATACAGGTAGACTCTATTTAAAAGTTGAAACATTCAGTGAACGCATAATTGAATTAAGGTCTTGAAAAAAATAGGGATACAATTGAATGTCTTAATTAATTTAGAATAAGAAAAAAATCATAAAACCAGTCTCTTGCATTGTTTGCAAGAACTACCACAAATCTTCTGGGCAGATGCTAGACTCATGTGTGAGTAGTATAATGAAATCCGCATATACGAGGGTTGTTAGAAAAGTTCGCGGACACATTGAATTACAGAAAATCTATTGTTTACTGTGAAGTATGACCTATGACTGAATGAATTCTTACATTTTGTTTATTGGTATGTAAAAAATCAGGTCAATATAATAAAATCTTAAAATTTTACAACTATTTTTACTATGGGGTTATGGGATCCACGGAGCAATCACGACGTAAGGCGACGTGACAACCAGATTTCAACCCTTTAAGCTTTGTCGCAGTTCTATGAATCTTTAATTTCTTTATATTTTTCTCACATTTTTTCTACTTTAAAATTGAATATCTATATCAAGACATGTTACTTTTCAACCATAATGTCTTTTTATCTGTTTCGGATATTATTGAGATCTTAAAAAATAAAAAGGCTGTGCATTCAATCAATCAGGTATGGAAACTATGCAAAACATAGGCAAAACGCAACGTCCATGCGATAGAGGGGTATTGAAGTATCGATGTAGTTAATCATTTAAAATGTTTCTCCTTCCATTCTTATGAAACTACAACCACTTGAAAACTTGTTCTTTGTATGTGTAGGATATTCCCGGCAGCATCTTAAACATTTTAGTCTCTTTTTAGACATTTTCCTGTCTGCACACATAATTTTTACGTAGTGCACTGCTCCATGACGCTCAATGACGTTCCGATTTTTGGCTGTGTTCTTACGCGTGGATCATTTATAAACAGCTATAAAACAGCCATATACCCTCCAATTTAGTTCAAAATTTTTCCCAGTGACGTTTCCTGCATACTTTAGCGGCAGGTAAAATATCATAAATCTCTTGGCACTACAATTGTGCAATTTTTAATTTTGATAAAGAGTCTTTGTGATGTAAACGTGTCACAATGCAGCATGCTCCGTGAAGCAAGATTTATCAAAATAAAAATGCCGTATATTTTTCAATAATCACCAGAGAGCACCAAATTCTTGTATATTTATTGGAAAAAATGTGAAGATTATATCTGGAAAGTTTGACCGGTTTCATGGAAATAGCGCGATCACAATAGAACTTGTCCGCGAACTTTTCTAACACCCCTCGTATCTCTGATTGATACATGATAAACTATTCAGGTATGTTAGTGACCAAGATCTAAAATATGATCTTATCGTCGTTTTAAAATGTAATATTATTTTTTTTATTTGTGACAAATTAATTGAATGCATGTAGAAAATGTAATATAATGTACGTCAAATCGCATGTATCAGCTGTTTGTAAGGTGACTAGTATAAAAATATAAATTTTTAAGCTGAATGTAAGAAATAGAAAATGAAAGAGCATTCAAAAAAGCTTGTTTCGTCGCTTTATATCTCTTTTCATGACGTCACAATTAAACTTCCTATAAGGAGCACAACAAATGTAATTTCGACCATCCTTGACGTAGGCCAGGCAGTTAAAAATTTCTACAAAGACTAACCCTTACCTATGAGATGTATGTAGAACTAACCTTTATCAGTCTAGAATTGTGCAATACTAACCTTTATTAGCTCACCTAAGCCGAAGGCTCAAGTGAGCTTTTCTGATCACAATTTGTCCGGCGTCCGTCTGTTTATCCGTCTAGCTGTCTAGCTGTCCGTCTGTCTGCAAACTTTTCACATTTTCGACTTTTTCTCAAGAACCGCTGGGCCAATTTCAACCAAACTTGCCACAAAGCATTCTTTGGTAAAGAGGAGTCAAGTTTGCTCAAAGTAAGGGCCACACCCTCATTCAAGGGGAGATAATTAGGAATTAATGAAAATTTGGTGGCATGTTTTAAAAATCTTCTTCTCAAGAACCACTGTGCCAGGAAAGATGAAACATATGTGGAAACATCCTCAGGTAGAGTAGATTCAAGTTTGCTCAGATCATGACACCTCGGGGGTTAGGGCGGGGCAACAATGGCTGATTCAAGTTTTACATAGGAATATATAGGAAAAATCTTTAAAAAATCTACTTCTCAAGAATAACAAAGCCATAAATGATCATTTTTATATGGAAGCATTTTCAGGTAGTGTAGATTCAAGTTTATTCAAATTATGACCCCGAGGTTAGGGTGGGGCTACAATGGCCAACCAAAGTTTTACATAGACATACAGCCTACTCCCGATATATTGAAATTCAGGGGACCATGCAAATTATTTCAATATATTTATAATTCAATATAAGCGAAATCGTGAAGCCACCATTTTTTTTTATTAAAAGTTCATTCCCGATCTTAAAATAAAGAACAAACCCGAACAAATTAATTTTGTCATCGTTTACCTGTAACAGTGTACAGATTACATGGAATATTAGTCCTTGAAAGTTTAAATAAAATTGTTTATTTCTTTTTTATCGATAAGACAATCTTTAACCTCATTATTATT
This sequence comes from Saccostrea cuccullata, assembly GCF_032062105.1. Classification (NCBI taxonomy): domain Eukaryota; kingdom Metazoa; phylum Mollusca; class Bivalvia; order Ostreida; family Ostreidae; genus Saccostrea; species Saccostrea cuccullata. The sequence continues at coordinate 109,158 of NW_026920307.1, forward strand.
CCCCGATAGCATTTATTTACATTTTTGGTTCAATTTAAGTGAAGTAAGCTGTATATAGGAAAATTCTTTAAAAATCTTTTTAAAAAGGAATAGCAAAGCAATAATTGATAATTTTTATAAGGAAGCATCTTCATGTAGTGTGGATTCCAGTTTATTCAAATCATGACCCCCGGGGGGAGGGCGGGGCCAAAATGGCCGACCAAAGTTTTACACAGAAATATATAGGAAAATTCCTTAAAAATCTCCTTCTCAAGAATAGAAATGCCATAATTGATCATATTTATATGGTAGAATCCTCAGGTAGTGTAGATTCACGTTCGTTCAAATTATAACCCCCAGGGGTAGGGCGGGGCCACAATGGCCGTCCAAAGTTTTACATAAAAAATATATAGATAAATTCTTTAAAAATCTTCTTCACAAGAATGGAAAAGCTATAATTAATCATATTTTTTTGGCGGAAGCATCCTCAGATAGTGTAGATTCAAGTTTGTTCAATTCATGACCCCCGGGGGAAGGGCGGGGCGACAAGGGCAGATCAAAGTCTTACATAGACTTATATAGAAATTTTTTTAAAAATCATCTTCTCAAAAATAGCAAAGCCTTGATTGGTCATGGGACTACTTTTGGTTTTAAACTTTTCAATAATAAACCAATTTCTACTTTTTCCTAGCCACGGTGGTCAGGTGAGCGATGTGGCCCATGGGCCTCTTGTCTCATACGTTTTGGTGATACAGGCCATTAGATAAACTTTTGCTTTATCCACGGGTAGATGCTTTATCACTAGCACTTCCGGTTTTGACACGATCCCTCGCTTCAAGAACTTATTTGATTGAAACTTTTATTTGTGAGAATTTTTGCCCTAATAAAATGAATGCGATTTTACAAATCCTCTCAACTGGTGGGCTTTTTTACCCCACCTGCTGCCACTAGTCGATTTTTGTGTAAATACACTTATCTGATACTTTTTGATACATGCTTTATAGATATTCATTATGTTATGCATTTTTGTGGATATCAAGCAGATATTTCGTTTCTTGTAATTTTTGTATTATTCTACTCTTTTGATTTTATATGTGATATGTTTGCGGATTACTGATGTTCCTTTGCATTGACAAATCCCTCCTTTGCGATACTGTAACTTCATTTGCAAATTTACATTGTAGCATCCATTTTGATACAATGGAACTGTATTAACAATTTTACAATGTTTAATCCATTTTTGTATAAGGAAACTGTAATTTGCATATCAACATTTTGAAATCCATTTTGTTATACTGGAATTATTTTTAAAAAATTGTACAAGTTTATGATTTGATTTGATCAAAATTTTATTATATTTTTATCAATAAACTTTTTTCAACATACCTGTGAGTTTGTCTAATTTTGATATGTAGGTAGGGAAAGAGGAGGCATAAATGCAATTTATATGTATAAATGATTTTATGCAGACGAGTGTACTGATAAGTCTTTTATATGTTTTATTTCATGAAATACTGAACCTTTAGGAGACCTCATGTAAATATTTCCCATGGGGAGCCCCTTAATCATGATATCTCCGTATGCGCATTTTGATTGGTTGAAAGATAGCGTCTCCTTTGTAGCATCAATTTACCAAAGAAGTACAGTCTGTATTGTTTTCAATTTCCCTCCCACCTCCCTTTTCACATTTTTGATTTTCAGTTTATTTTATATTTTGTTGTCTTTAGTCATTGTAGTTTTACATGTTTTGTTTTTTTTTAGATCCTAGTCATTTTTAGGTGGGGCTTTTTTACCCCACCTGCTGCCACTAGTCGATTTTTGTGTAAATACATTTATCTGATACTTTTTGATACATGCTTTATAGATATTCATTATGTTATGCATTTTTGTGGATATCAAGCAGATATTTCGTTTCTTGTAATTTTTGTATTATTCTACTCTTTTGATTTTATATGTGATATGTTTGCGGATTACTGATGTTCCTTTGCATTGACAAATCCCTCCTTTGCGATACTATAACTTCATTTGCAAATTTACATTGTAGCATCCATTTTGATACAATGGAACTGTATTAACAATTTTACAATGTTTAATCCATTTTTGTATAAGGAAACTGTAATTTGCATATCAACATTTTGAAATCCATTTTGTTATACTGGAATTATTTTTAAAAAATTGTACAAGTTTATGATTTGATTTGATCAAAATTTTATTATATTTTTATCAATAAACTTTTTTCAACATACCTGTGAGTTTGTCTAATTTTGATATGTAGGTAGGGAAAGAGGAGGCATAAAATGAATGATAAAGAGCGATAACATTGTTAAAAGCAAGAAAAAGACTCATGTATGTCAAAAAAGTGTGTTATTCTTTCAAGGAACCAGTATTGGCTACTTGAAGACGGATGTTACCCCCCTCCTTTAAATTGTTTTCGGAGAAGGTAAAGTCTAGCAATTAAGTTGTTATAAGGTTCCTTTAACATCTTCAATAATGCTTCTTATATTATTCTACGTATGCCTACCTAGCAATGTGGGTGTAACTCACCATGGATCAACAATGAATCTACAAGTAAGCCCCTAGCCTTGCCTAGCACATTTTATACTGCCACTGTACAAAGAGTTCATTTTCACTATTTCATGGTCATTACAAATTTCAGTCAGAAATCGTTTGATGTTAATTAAGTTCCATTGATTGTCATATAATGTTTTCAAAGACACAGATTGCAAAAATTCTAAATTAGGAACACGATCTAATTTCTTTCGATGCATGGCAACATCAGCGGTGCTACGTCATCAAGATATACGTCATCAATTTGAATTGGCAATCATCCATGTAGTTTCGCAGGGGAAGTCTCAAAGTTTTGTTTAAACAAAGGGCGTATGAGATAAATAGAATATCTATAATTGTGTGATTTGATATTGGTTTTATCTACATGTAACTCGTTGAAATAATGTATATTCGCTCGGCAAGCTCCGCGAATATGTACACCATTTCAATTCGTTGGATAAAGTCAATATCAAATCACACAATATAGACATCCTCTATTTATCAGTGGAGTGATGTAAATCTTATGTAATTGTGCACTCTGCGAGAGGATCTTGCGGATGTGGGGAACTGAAAAGCAGTTTTCCCTCTCATCTTATATATATCGTTGAGAAAAATACTGCACAAGATTGAATTACCATTTATCAACAGTTTCAATTTTGATTGCATTGTAATATTTCTTCCGAATTCCTTGAAGTCTCAATTGTTTTAATGTTTCACATACCCAGTAGATAAGCATTGCATATTCACACAAACATGTAAATTACTCAATGCGTATTAAATTGAGAATTGCAATTTTCTAAGATTCACTTAGTTAAACGCTGCAAAGTCTGATGTGTTTTACAAAACCTGATAAACTTTTTTCTCTTTTACTAGGATCATTTCTGCAGCATTTTTGACTTTTGAAAAATATAATAATTTTCAATTTCATTTTTTTTTTATCCTTTTTATGACGAAATCAAAATAAAAAAAAAATAATAACAATAGCGTCAAAAGATGTTTACAGGTGATTTTTTTTTAAATTGAAAACAATTTTTCAGAATGGTAAAAAAAAAATCTTCATAAAATCAATCAGATCACCTTATTAAAAAACAAAATATACAAACAGATTTACAATTTTTTCATAAACATTTGTAAGTTAACTGTTTTCCTAACGAAATACTTAAGTGATTAATGTGGGAAAAAAGTCTATCGCTGTTTTGGTAAGAGTGAAATATTAACGATATTAATTAATTATTTGACTTCAAAATAAACTTGCGACAGTCAGTGGTATTTAAAATCGGTTACTCACCGTATGATTCGGTAAACGAAAAAAGACACAGCAGAATGTACAGTACGTACATGACTGGTCTAACATGTAACCTTGAGTGTCAACACGGAAGAAATGACAAAGACAAAAAGGTCCCTGTTTATTATCTATTCATTTTTAATATTTCAGATTAAAGGCTTAATTTTAGCTAAATATAAAACCGATCATGAGAAGGAGCACACAGCGGGTGAGACCGGTCAGCAGGGGATGCTCACTCCTCCATGGCACATGATCCAACCTCTGATGTTTCGGGGGTCCGTTTTTGCTCAGCTCCTATTTTGTTTTGTTTTATGAACTTTGATATATAATACTGCTCGTTATCTGCATTTCCTTCTTAATTCCAAAATTTCGGTTATAATTTTAAAGTTTTAATGTCAAAATTATCTGATTTTTTTTTCACTATATTGATTGCACCTGCGTAAATAATATGTGAGTAAATATATAATAGTAGTTGTTCAATTTAAAATTTTGAAAAAAAAAAAATAGTTTCCAACATGGAAAGGTGTTAATTTTATTTATTTTTTTGTCTGTTGTCCCTATCTAGATTTTTGTAGTCCATTATTTACACATACAATTTGCGAAGCATTTCACCTAGCACACAACAGATATGACTTTTGGGCGGGGGATACTCACTCCTCCATTGCACCTGGTCCAACTTCTGATGTTTTAGAGGTCCGGATTCGTGTTTGCTCTGATGAACTTTTGAGCTTAAATACTGTCCCTATCCGTTATCTCAATATATTTCATTATAACTAAAGAGAGACACAATCGCTTACCCACAGAGAGCTGCCTACATATAATCAGCACACAGGACTATTGAACGTTGAAAAACCTTTTTTTAAAACATATTAAGAAGCTCGGTTGAAACGGACTCATCTTGAGAACAAGTCTCCATGTCTCACAGTGGATTTGAGCCTGCGACGTAACGATCAGGTCCTGCTCTGTGATTCAAGAACAGGAGCTCTAATCAGATCATCACGCAGGCGATGATTTAAAAAAAATGTTACTGAAATAAACTATAGTATTTTAGTAAACTATCGCTACCTATCGGGATTTAATACGACACTTAAAGTTAACTATTCTACCGTGCATAATGACGAAGTACCAAACGTGACTTTGAATGGCAATATATTATGCTACTCATACATGATTATTTTTACGTGAATTTACGGAAAATCATAAAGGAAGATGTACTAAATCTTTTTTTGTATTATTTTAGAGAAACGACTCCATGTAATTATTTCCACTAAATTTTATTACACTTAATTAACAATACGCATTTTACGATATACATAATTTACGTGCGATTCAATTATATCATAGATGCAAGTTTTTTCTCACAATGAACAAATTTTGTATTTTTGAAGGCAATATTTCATAAATTAAATCACACAAAAATTATATATGTCACTGTGTACCATAAAAACCACATATTCCCATTAAATCGTAAAAAGAATAACGCAAAATAATAAGAACTGTACAAATTTGCCCCCTTTCTTTAACAAATTTCCATCACGCTTGAAAAAAAAAATAATACACTGTATAACAAATACGTTCATGTTCTACATGTATACGTTGTTTAAGAAATCATTGTTATTTTTTAAATTTATGTAACTATATATATCAGAAAGAAATACTGGACATTTTTTTTTTAAATATTTGTCAATACATTTAATTGATAACGGGATTAGGAGAGCTACATTAATCTTAGTACTATGTTTCAGCATACAAATCAACCAACACAGTAACTATCATGTCACAATGTATAAATTCCCTGTATTGTTTTCCTGTTCTTTAAACCCAAATCGGACTTATCAGCTGTGTAAATGAACTATTTTGTACAGAAAAAAATATACGCACAAAATATTGCAAATAAAAGAAACTGTTGTTTTAAGAAGAATCATTGACAGGAAAAAAAATATGACTTACGTGAGAATTTTTTTCTCTGTTTTCCTGTAATATGTTTATTTTATACTCATGTATATAGCAACCTATTTATATAAATGCTAACTATTTTTCACTATAAAAGCAGCTCTCTTTCTCTTTGAATCATGTTGTGTTTGAATACGAACTATCCGCATTCCCACTGATTCGAAAATTTGTTTTTCTTTCTAAAAAAAAAAATGTACTAAATTCGAAAAAAAAAAATTGTTTAAGCGATTTGAATTTCATAACATTATTTATCGTGTGGATAAAAAAATAACATAACATTTTGAGGTTTGTGTAAAATTGTTTAATACACACCTGCGTGATTTGAAAAAAAAATGTACATTTTATTGTATATAAAGCAAATTCTTGAAAGCAGTATTTCTAGTTATTTTTCTGTGTTTACAATTTGTAAATACTTGCTATTTCTGATAATATACACTGCTTACCTTTAACTTTAAAGTAAAAATAGATTAAGGAATGTGCATATACGAGGGGATATCAAAAAGTTTGTGGACTAGCGCCATTAAATTAAAACCGCTTTAGGTACATCAATGAATTTTAAAATATCTATTTAGCATCATCTTTTCTATCTATAGAAAAAACCACAAGTCATAAATTTTATTCTTTAATAAATTAGTAATGTTTTCTAAAGCAATGGTATGTCCAGGCGGCGCAACCTCGAAAACGACATTTTTCGACCTAAGTGTAACTGAGAAAAAATTCGTTTGATTTGTACATCTGACTTCCAAAAATCCCTTTAATTCAGGCATGCGTCGGGACAGTTATATTCCGTAAAATGTGGAATTTTTGCCTCATTCTGGAAGTTCTATGAAATCTTAACATGGAGTGTCCGAACAATTAAGGATTGAAAATGACATCAAAAAAGGGGAGATGTTACCTTTTCCAACATTCTTTGAAGTTTTGCCCCTGAAAAAACTAGTATAGGCCTAGGAAATGTTTAAACTTGCTACGAAGAAATGGTTTGCATCCAGAGTTCTTGATTTTTAATGCCAAAATAAATTCAAAGAGAAAAATGATGAAAAATTAATGTCGATTTGAAGTCAAGTGTGAAAAATCAATCATGCCAAAAATAACGTTGATCATGTGTTGTAGCTATTGAACCTCAAAAATCAAAATATGAAGGCACAATCAAGCCAGGATCTCTCCCAGTGTAAAAATCCATTTGCAATACAATATACATTGAAACCCGCTGTACATGACTGAAAATTCATATGAACAAGACGGATTCAAGTCCTTACTCAGCTCTAGGGAATCTCATCAAAATCAGTGTATAAGGTAGAAGAAGCTGACAATGAAAAACAGTGACGTTGTAGGTCGTCATGAATTTAAACGGCGACAGCACCGGGTGATCATATGATGTCATTTTTATTTTATAATAATTTAGCAAACAATGAACGTATCAAGCTAAAATTTTCAATATTTCTTTATTTTTTGTTGTTTTATGTTCCTTATAAATTTCAAAAGCACAGACTACATAGTATTTATTTTATAGCCTCAGTCCACGAACTTTTTGATAACCCCTCGTATATTTAAGACTACATTACATTAATCTCAATTATATACTAGTATAATAACAACTATGATATTCATTTTTTATGTAGCTATCAATTTATTTACATTTGTAAAAAGACAACATTTCGAAAATTCATAAGTTTTCTACAAAAAAGTCGTTCAAGGTTTAAATGAAGCCTCTTTCATGATAAAAATGTGGGCTTTCGGTTGTATTTCATCTTGTGAATATTTTGGTCAAGAGTTAGAGTCATTTTTTTATAATTTAATTTCAAAATAAGTTAACAACTGTGGATTTAAAGTTGTATTGCTTCGAGTTCAAATTTACCGTTAAATAATAAACCGCAGTAACAGAAGTTACTGGAAGCAAGGGGAGGTAATAACTGATACATAGGCCTAGTAGGCATGTCTTTTTTATATGAGTTTTGATCGAGCTGCTGTTTGAAGTTAAAGGTTCATTTTTAAGGAGGCTTGGGTTAACAAATTAACACCAAATATAACTTTTTATTTAGATATGATGTCTAAAGTTGATAACTATCGTTTGGCAAAGAAAATTTCAAATAAATAGCTGTAAAATTTGATCATTTTTTTTTTTAATCTTCATATGGAGTTCTTCTTCTTAAGGAGATCAATATATTCTAGAATTGGCCACAACCACCAGCCCGTTTACATCTGGAATTTTCCATGAATTTTGAGTACATGAAATGAGAGGATTGCATGGATACATGTACAGATGATTCAGCTGGTTGTCAATGGGGTGTGTCCCCATACCAAGCCAGATTTAACAGAAGAATTTGCGTTTCTTATCGGAAATCATCCAATGAGAGGCTGGGTTACAAACAAAATTGAATTATATAGTACGCATTATCCGTCGTGTAAGCAAAAGTTAAAGGATCAGCCAACGTAACAGTTTCTGTTCAATTTGAGCATGATCTTCTATTTTCGCTTATGACGTGGCACTTCCTCGGCGTTCAACGATTAAGATGTCAAACTAAACGCATGCTTTAACCTCTTGGCCCTGTTATCGTGTTTTGATTGCAATAGATTTCCATTCACGTTATATGCAAAAACATATTTAATGTAAATATTGCTCTTCATATTGTTATTGGGATCTTGTGAGTCTGTATATTTGTAAATGTGTTCCTGCTTATCTACTTCGTCTACTTCAGGTGTATTTAAGGAATCACTGTCTAGTTAGTACATGTATATTATGCCAGGGCATCAACGATAGTGGGAAACATGTGATAACTTGCATAACGGACGAAGCCCATTATACATAAATTATCAAATGTTTCCCACTATCGTTGATGTCCCTGGCATACTACACTAGCTAGACAGTGATACCTTATATTCCCATTTCATTGTGAAATAATTGTAGATTAAGATTTTAAAAATGTAGACATATATTTAAATTACACGAGGACTCCCCTGCCAATTTCAATTTGGTCTTCACCAACTGACGTCAAACACAAAGGAAGCCGCACGAGATTTACATGCATATTTGACCTCCCTAGCCTTAGACACAGAGAGAGATGCGCACGAGATTTGCATGCACTTTAGTCCTCCCTAGCTCATTACCTATTCACCTGCCTTATTTACATTCCGGTAAAATTATCAACAAATCAACTCAACTGACTTTCAAAGAGTTTTCACAGAGAAAAAGAATTAGATATGGATATATGTAAAAACAACAATAATTATGTATAATTAATATTTCCTACAACAAAATGATCTGAAATTATATTTTAAAATGAATAAAGCTGTTTTTTTTTAAATATCTTCTCATTTTAATTTTTTCCCCATCTTTTTTAAAGCGGCAATTGTAAGCGTAGGATAACTATCTATACATTCGTCGAAAAAAATTCATGTAGTCCGATCGTAGGAAATTATGCGTATGGTTCTGTACATAGAAGTTCTGATGTTGTGGAGAATGAAACAACACATTTAGAAGCCAATTAAATCGTAGAAATTGAAACACTTTTGTCAATTGACTCTCTCGTAAAAGAACACTTAAATTTCCTTAAATGATGTTTGATTGATTGATTGGCCTGGATTTTTATTGTAGGTTGTCGTACGTCCGATTCATCTTAAAACAGACGTTACAATAAATCGCTGAGGGGCTTTGCATGCATGTTGTCCTTTACTCGGCAATCAATGCCTGTGAGAGATCTTTATCATGACAAAAACCTGTCGTGCCATCGGCCTTTTCTGATTTTTCGGTATCATCTGCAGGACCTCTAAGTTACATTTCAAAGCTCCGAGCTCAATGTGGAGAAACAGGTGTTACCCATTTTTTTCGACTTAAGTCAGTCGTGGCCGAGATTCGAACTCACGACTTACTAATAACAGTTAGAGCGCTCTTCCGAGTTATCGTGAACGGTGTTAATAATGTTAATAAGGAAAAAAAAGAATTTAATCTCTATGATGTTCACCTTCTTTTAAGTATTCATAGGTATGCTTTGCTATATTATCCATTTTATATATTAAAGAAACTTGTTTTTGTCGGTAAATGATGAATGAATGATTAAGCAAGTATGTTTAACTAGTCGATCTTTATTTGTTGGAAAAAAGACAACAAGGATTCTTAGTAAAAAGATGGATTTTATATATTAACGAATTGTTAAACTGAATCAAACTTCTATATGTTCAGCTTACATTTTTTAAGCCATAGAGAACAAATGCATACAATAAACAATCGTTATTTCATGAATAATGACGCATATTTCACTTCGATGTTGCCAAAATTTCATGCAAGTATCTCGTCAGACTTTAAAGCAAAGTGTCAAGGACATGATATCCCCTCTAAATGAAAATTCACATTAAAAAATCGCTATAGAATAAGACCTCCATTCGTTTTAATTTATGATTTGGTAGGCCAATGCTTTAAACAGATGCTTTTTGGTTAACATTTAGAACCTCCTTGGGCGTCTCGCATGTAAGTATATCTCTTTATGAATAATTCAGACTGTTTGAGATGATACTGGACTGCATGGAGACCAACTGGTGTTATTTCTATACGGCTAAAGGTGCTAATTAAAATGCTTCTAAAGTGGTTGATGACTATGTATAACAATATTTCAAGCTGGTTTTGATGCAAAACATTGACTTCGGACGAAGATTTAGACCACTTCCGGTTTGGTTAATTTAAACTTTGTCCAAAGCTTTCAAATTGCGATAATTCGACCAAAAAAAATGGCACAGAATCTATAGAAAACTGTGTTTAAATGGATTTTTATACTTGTTGTTTATTTTTAAAGTAATATCAAGGACAAAGAAATACAAAGATAAAAGTAAAAAAAAAGTGTTGAAACGACGATCCAGATATGAACAGTCTAACGACTCTCCCTTCTACCTAAATGGCCAATTTCCCCATGTGTCTGTGCTTTTTTTTTTTTTTAGTTTTTCCAGTTGTTAAAGAATAACGATGGTCACAAAATATACTGATTACACAAAACACGTGCTGCAAAACGCGGATTTATTGTTTTTTTAGTTTCGTCACGGGACATTGGTTTTTAGCGGACATAAATGGTATTCGTTCAACAATTGTTGTGAAGACTCATTGGTTATGATAATTTGAAAATATCAAACCGTTCTATTGTGTAGTTTTTTTAATAAGAGTGAACACTTAATAGTTTGGTTAAGTGCTTTTGTATCATAACCGTTCATTTGCTTTTTTTTTTATTTTAACATTTAACATTTAACATTTACATGTATCTTGTACATTGTACGATAAAGATGTTTCAGGCAAATACTTTAGTAAAAAATGGCATTATGAAATATACAAGTTGTTTTTGAAATGGTTTTCAAAATTGCATAATTTTTTCTCAAGAATTATATTTAGAGGTCTTGCTTAAGGAAAATTGAAGAGTTCAAGTTATTCAAATAAAATGAAATCTGATAAAAAAAAACTGAAAGTAAGCTCAAGTTTCGTATTCTCAATTCATAGTTCCGAGAGTTATCTTTAAGCCCCGCCCCTTTACGTCATCTTCGACGTGCATCACAAACATTCAACATGGCGAGCGATTCAGCCTCGGCAACAGATTCGGTGGTAGATGTTCCAGATACGATATAGGTGTCGTATCTTGATCGAAGTCAAGATTTATCCCAAAAAGTGTTAGAGAAGGGTTTAAATTATTTCACACAAGGTTATATTCATAATATTCGAGTGTCAAAGCCTGAAAATAGGATACGAGTTGATGCAAAATGCTGGCGATCCATGAGAAAGTCACAGCCGCCGTATTCGCTGCAGATCGAAATAAATGTCGAAAAATCAACTTTGACAGAATCGTATTGCAAATGCAAAGCTGGGTAGGTTTTTTTCACAACTATTTGATAAATCAAATTGAAAATTTAACGGAAAAATATTCATAATAGTTGCTGATAAACGTCAAAACATAGGCGCTTGTTACAGGATGGTGTATTTTGTGCATTATGTGTTTTTCAATATGTGTCTGAATACCCTCATTAAAATAAAAATTCGCCGAAATTAGCACGTTAAAACGTGCTTATTTCGGCGAATTTTTATTTTTATTTTATTGAGGGTATTTAGGCACACATAGAAAAACACATAATACACAAAATACACCATCCTGTAACCAAGTGCCTATGGTCAAAACAAAGTGAATGCACTTTTAGAAACACTTTATTAGTAAGAATAGTATATTTATCCTCAAATTAGGACTTTCTTTTCCTTACAGACTCGATGGTCACTGTTCACATATTGTTGGACTTCTTAAAACGCTGCAAGGCTTAAAACTGCACAATTTCAAAAATGCACCTGATCACCAAAGTTGCACTAGTTTACCACAACAGTGGCATGTTCCCCGGGGTACCAAAATAAAACCTGTACCCTTAAACCATGTTGTTGTTGCCAGGCCAAAAGAAAAAAGGAAGAGGAAACCAGTCATTTGCCATTTTGACGAAAATTACAAGTAATTCAAATTTTGACTCTACACGTGTACATTAAATAAAAAAAAATAAACGGTTATATCAAGTATCATTGTATTCAATGTATTACTTTCTAATGGGTCCCTAAAATACATGATTTTACACATTTTGTTGCACTAATACATGTAATATTCAGTCTCTTTTTTCTTAAATTTTGAAGACTTCCACGAGTAGACAATGATGACATAGAGAAGCTTCTAAACATAAAAGGTACACCGCTGGAATACATGATTTCTAAAGAAGCACCGAAATCACAGTCACACTTTGGAGAAGTTCAAACTGGCTCCATTTTGTCATATCAGGTAATTCAGTGTATTGAAGATGACAAAGAAGTCTATAAAATCACGCTCATGAATTTAAAAGCTACAATTTCATATCAAAATCAAGACCCCTTTACTTTTCAATCACCAATATGCAAGTTTCACTGAATATTTCATAGAGAAAATAACACAAGAAAAAATTAGAAGACAAGGATTTAATGCTTATCTTTAACAAAAGTGTCCTGAAAAAGTGTTAAAAAACAACAGATAGACCAGATTTTGTTAATCTTAGAAAACATTGAAGTTGGTATATCATGCTTTACAATTAAAAATTTCTTAATCTTGGCAATCAATCTCTCTATATGAATTCTATGTTTGGCTATTTTTTGGGTCATTTTAATTTCTCCAGATGTCATTTGCTTTCCTTCTTTTATGAAAGGTGGAATGTTGAGTTTTATATTAAGTTTATTTAGTTCTTCTTCAATTGTGAAGCCTTTGTCTGCCATCACTGCATCTCCATTCAGAATGTGTCCACAGTCTTTTAGAATTTCTAAAAGTTCCAGAAAACCACTGTCCTTAGTTAAAGCCTTATCTGAAATGGACCCCGTAAAAAGTTCTGAAATGAACATTACACTACCACGAGGATCACAACCAATGAGGCATTTGAGGGTTATGCTGCCTTTGTAATCCGAGTAAAATTGGCTCTGTAATCCTAGTGCACAAGGAGTTTGGGTTTTCATTTCAGTGCCATCTATGATTATCAAAGTGTTTGGAAAATCTTTCTTAAATTTTGATGGCATATTCTTTATAATTGTTTCTCTGTGTGGCCAAATTGATAATTGTCCAAATTTGAAATACATGTGGTCAATCCAAGTGTTGAAAACTACTCCAGCAGACTGAATTTTGAGTCCAAATTTTGTTGCTAAATCTGCCAAACTAAAATCACGTCTACAGCGGATAAGAGTAAGAAATAGACCATCGTCATTCGACAGATTTTTCAAATCACTACGTCCTTTTTCATAACTCAAGGTAAAATTGTCAGGGATCAAAAAAGATAAGAGTGCCAGAAAGCGAACATAGGTAATGCCAGCATAGTGTTTAAATAAGTTTTTATGATTGGTCTTGTTATTTAAAACATGGTTCACACCAAACTGTTCTGTTTTTACTTCCTTTATCTGCTGTTTTTTAAGGTCAGAAATGATGTTTTCTTGTTCTTGAACTTTCAGTTTTAGTGATTGTACCTCTGCTGTCATGGACAAGAATTCCAAAGGAGACACAACTGAAATAAATAAAATTTATGTATTACATGAAATGTATAATCAATGTTTGATAAATTGAATGTATTTATTTTTTTTTTACAGACTAGGAATCTTAAACATCATGAACCTGTTGACAGTGTAGGGTGTGGAGACACTACCCTTCACCATAAATCCCCCATTAGTTTGCCTCCAGAATTTGTAAATTTAAATAAAATAATGACAAAGGAGGAACTTAAAAAAATAGAGATTGATACAAGGAAACAAAACAATTCTTGTGAATGGTATCAGCACAGAAAGGGAAGGCTAACAGCTTCAAACTTTGGGAAGGTGATGCACAGGAAAGCAAGGCCTTCAGATTCATTTTTAAGAGACGTTTTCAACAGGTCTTCTAAATCATCCCCTGCCATGGATTACGGTCGCAAACATGAACAGGATGGAAAAGCCAAATACCTCGAAACATTTCCTTCTCGACATTTACATGAATGTGGATTAGTAATTAATAATGAATTTAATTTTTTAGCTGCATCACCAGATGGTGTAGTTTGCGATAATGGGAATTCTGGACTCATAGAAGTGAAGAGTCCTTATAGTGTAAGAAACAGGCACATAAATGAGGCATGTGATTTACCAGGTTTTTATTTGAGAAAAAATGGCAACAACATTAGTTTAAAGAAAAATCATAACTACTATGCACAGATTCAAGGGCAACTCATGATAACAGGCTTTACATTCTGTGACTTAGTTGTATATACACAGAAAAGTATTTTTGTAGAACGCATACAACCCGATATTGACTTTATGAAAACAATGTTGTCAAAACTGAGTAACTTCATGAAAGACTATGGTAGTTAAATAAAATAACCTACAAAATATCTTACATCTTTCACTTGTCTGTGTGCTTTGCTCAAAGGTTCCACTGCACTCAGTTTCATTGAGCTCTTGAGGATCCGAGTTTTCCCTAAAAGACACATTGTCACAATGTCAGTTGTGTATTAATTTCAATGTTTATTCATGTATCTGATAAATAATTTGATCAATTTCCTACTCTTAGAAAAATTCTATAAAGCATATGGGTATAATAATGAAGCTTGAAGGATGAAAATATTCATACTTATCCAAAAATACTTCCTCCAGCTTCTGTTTTTTTTCCTTTGGTGTTGGTTTTGAAGACTTGCATGCTTTCCGTTTATTTGGTAAGGGTCGACTTGGAGTGCATGTACCTCCACATGCAGGAATAGGATCTGGATATGACTGAGTTGGTCTATTTTCCCCAATGAAGTGCTGTTCAAATACACAAAATATATTAAACAAATTTAAATAATGCGTGTGTATTCTTGAGATGTTCATTTCTCATTAATCAAAGCTTATGCCTCACATGTGTATTACACTATCAGTACACAGTTTAAGGGTACTTGTATTAAACAGGTCCAGCAAAATCTCTCTTTCTCTCTATGTATATATCTATATTGCTTAGTCAAAAGATTGTGATGGCCCCGTTAAACAGTGTATGCTAAAAATAGTTTATATATGCAACTTAGCAATAACCTGATCCATCCCAAATCTGGGCTTGACACCCTCGTTGAGTAAATATTCACCTATGCTACATATATTAATAGCCTAGTACTTCCGGGTATTAATTTCGACATCTTTATTATGCCTACATACAGTCTGTATGTGTAATACATAAACAGATAAAATGTCTCTCACTCTGAATTAATAACACCACAGCACAAGCCACAACCACCTGCATTTGGCATTTTACACATACTTACTTTACTGCACACAACTTTGTTTCTATTTCCGTCAATATTGTTTACATTTAGTTGATGATGAGGACGACCACATGCTTTAATCCATCTTAAACACTTTTCTTGATCCTGTTTAGGCTGGGGAAACGGAATTAATCGAACTCCAATTAATCTTTCGGGATATCTTTCGTCTGAATTGCAAGTACCCCACACACATCTTCTTACCATCGTTGAAAAATATCACGTATCACATTTTCGCCGCATTCTGTTTGTGATGCATATGGCGTCTCATGAAAGTTACAGATGCGGGCAGAATAAATCGAATTATTTGATTGGCTGAATAATCATATCTCATTTAAATATCGGATCGATGAATTATATATATATATATTTTTTTTTCCAAAGAAAGGGTTATAGGCTAAATAAACCTATAATCAAAAAGGGAAATTTGTATTATATTACATGTCTGGCTAATTTTGATTATTGTATGAATGATTTGTTTTTGAATCAAATGCTTTTAATCAACGCAGGGGTAATACGAAAGTATACAGAATATTCTACTTTGACTAAATCATTGAAACATTATGACTTCATAGTAGGTAACATGACGTCAATTTAAAAACACAAGCTTTCGTAATATTGGTATATAGAGGTGTAATTCAATTTTAGAAAATGAATAGAAACGTGTAAACATTAATAAAATAAAATGTTTTGATTTTTTTATGCTGTATCTGTCATTTTGATTAAAATCTACCACCGATGACATCATGTGTGTACATCAGGTAGCTTGGGAATTGTTCAAGTCGTGTAAAGAGAATTTGGATAAGACCGCATGTACAGAGATGCGTAAAATGTTTAAAGCAAATATCGTGAATATTATGTGAAAATCATAAAGAGTTCAGTGAGTTATACAGGTATGCTAATTTATTTTCATTGACTTATTCTCGCTCGAAGACAGTCAGAAATATAGTAACGTAACCCGGTCGGCCTTTCCTCTGTCAAAATACGCAACAGAACACCAAAAACCTGGATATTACAAAACATAAGATTTGTACAGATTGAAAGCTTGCCTTCTAACATACTTGGAAAGTGCCGAGAGAATACTGAGTTAAGCATGGTTTTACGAATAATCTCGGTTCATATGTATAAAATTCAAAATATTTGGTAAGGTTTTGTGCAAATGTGTGGAATAATTATTTAACTGACAGGACAGTGGGATACTATTAGCACTTTTTAGGGAAAATAGATGTTTTTCAACTAAATTATAAACTCAAAAAAACAAAAAAAAATATTTAACTCCGGGGTCTTGTTGTGTTGTAAGTTTTTTTAAGTAAGGGATATTTTGCTATTAATAAAAATCACGTGACGCCATGGTGCTGATGCACCTTTTTGCGTTATACACTCTTTTATCTTTATACAATAGTTAATTATAATTTACATTTATCTGAGATTTTGGTAAATTATCAAACTTTATTTTTTATAATGTCTAAATTTCCTTAATATTCCCGCGAAGCGAATAAACGCAATGATAAATACAAAATAAATGACACGTTTTCATTTGAAATTAAAATATCTGCGAAAAGTATATGTACATTGTATTATATAATGATATTAAGAATATTCGTGACTTGCAGTTGTTTTTTAATTGCCTGAGACTTTTTGAAGCTATCAAAATAAATGATATTTTTAAACAAGAACTAAGATGACAATGAATAATAATTCATCATCATATAAATACTGAATAGGATTTCGATTTCTTACAAATGACGATTCTTTTTAATTATAAAGTTCAAAAATGATTATCTGGTCGGAATTCCATTTGATTCCCATACTTATATATGCCTTTTGTCACTTCAATCAATAACTTTAGTTATGAGCAGAGGACATCTTTAGATCCCTAGTATTGATTCCTGCTCAGAAATTAGTTTCCTTTAAATTCATGTAAAGGACCCTTAATCTATAACATAAGAAATATTCAACAAAAAACTAATATTTCTTAGAGTCACAAGCAATAAAGTTTATAATTTTCATTAGATGGTAGAATATCATGTGGTATTCTTCTATTCTTGATGTTGATAAGAAAGTGTTCAAGCAGAATATAATTATAAAATTGTACATTGTAGCTTTTGTCTAAAATAAAAAAGAATTAGCTCAGTCCAAGCAAATCAAGGACTGCAACCAGTGTAGATTCTTAATTGTACGCAAAAAAATTGTTTTTGCGTAATTTCACGAGATGCATCACTCGCGAAAATGTGTTACTCGCTTACATTTTAACTTTGCTGAAATGTATGTAAAGTCTGTTGATCAACTGATCATTCGCGAATAACAATTCTTGCGATTTGATGTTAAAGAGCCAGTTCGCAAAAAAAAGAAAAAAAAACACTTGCAAAAAAATAAGGAATCTACAGTATATGTTAATTAATTTACATTGTCAATATCAAAAACTTCATAAAAAATCTGTTAGATAAATCTGTAGAATGCATTGATTTCAATGAGACAAATGGGAAAGTTTTTCACGCTTCACATAATGTAGATTTAATTTCCATCACTACTCACAAATCTTTAATTAATAAATAAAAGTGTTACATCTGGATGTTGTTTTCACACTTTTCACGTCATTAATTTTTTCTGAGCCTCGGTAATTGCAAAATTCTCTTCTTTAGTGGAAACATTCCATCTTTCTTATGTAATGTCTTTTCTATCATAACGTGCAAGTTGTTCATTCTGTAGATTCCATTTAAAATATTACTTTTGAATTAAAATGTGGTTTTAAGATATTTTCCCTTAAATTTGTATCGTTTTGAGAAAAAACACATCAAAATCAGAACATATATAACACAAACTCATATATTTTAGCTAATCTGGTTTGATCCTATGCTAAGAAAATGTAAACGTGAGACATTTTAACGCTACCTTTTATATATCTTCACATGAATTCTGCTATTCCAAAATTCTGTAGAAAATGAAGTAAAAATAAAGTAAAAGTCAGGAATTATATTAAGAGTAGAACTGCAATGTGCTATTATTGCACATTTTTAAACGAAATTTCAAAAAAGATTTTTTTTTTTTCAGTAAGGAATAAAATCAATGTATCAAGGGTAAATGAACTTAAGTAAAAGTCCATTACTTTCATACATGTATCAGTACAATCCTTTCCATTCTGAAAACAATCATTGGCACAAACAACATCTGTTATTTGGCATTCTTTAGATGTTTTGTTAACCAATTTTCTTCAGAGTACCCCCCTGGACAAGGTAAAGTAAGAGTCAAATAGGGAAAAAGTAAATATTAAGCTGTACGAGGGGCGTTCAATAAATAATGTCATTAGGGCTCGGAAAGAAACAAAAAAAAAAAAATAGAAGAGGTCTTTCCACCTTCTTTGAATTTTAAATTTGTTTTATACCTGACTCCTTAAAATTAAATTCCATGGAAAAGAAACCAGAACTCTCTTAAAGCATAGAAAAAAAATGAAAATTAAAAAAAAAATTAATGACCTTGACCTTTGACCATGAAAAAAAATATATTCAAGGTCAAAGGTCAAGGGTCATAATGCAATTGACCCCATGCTTCTATGACTAATAGTTTTCAAGTTATAAGGTCTAATAGTAAGTACAAAGAAGTTAAAGGGCAATAACTCATATAAGGGGTCATCAGATCCATTTGCACTTATACATTGAAGTTAGGCATAAAGACCCTTGACTCATTAGTGAAGGTTTGATGTCTCTACAGTCTACGGTTTCGGAGGAGTAGCGATAACAAGGTTTTTCGCACAAGGGGCAATAACTTTTAAAAGGGTTAATATTAGGGAACAAGAGTGAAATCTTTGAAATAGTTTGAAGAGTACATTATTAATGATGCTAAGACAGTTTGTATATTTTAAAAGACAAAAAAGATATAAAAAGAGCTTAATTTCTCAATTTTGGAATGACCTTGACCTTTGCATGAATATTAAGATCAAAGGTCAATAAATCTTATGCAGTTGGTTCCATGTCTCTACAACTTGTTGTTTTGAAAATTTTTAATTATTTGTAAAATTCAAAAAGTTTCAAGGGGCAATAACTCATTGAAGGGGTCACCGAATGCTTTCGCAATAATAGATTGAAGAGTCCCCATAATTAGGCAAAGCCATTAGTGAAGGTTTCATACCTTTACGGTTTACGGTTTTAGAGGAGTAGCGATGACAAGGGTTTTTAGCTCAAGGGGCAACAACTTTTAAAAGGGTCAATCTTAGGGGCCAAGATTTATATCTTCTAAAGAGTTTCAAAAGTACATATTAAAGACATAAGATAGATCGTATATGTTTAAGGACATAAGAGCTATTAAGAGAAATTTATTTCTCAAATTTGGAATGACCTTGACCTTTGAACTTGAAATGAATTTGAAGGCAAAAGGTCATTGAATGGTATGCAGTTGGTTTCATGTCTCTACGACTTTTCGTTTTGAATTTTTTTTATTTTTTGTAAAATTTATAAACTTTCAGGGGCAGTTACTCATTGAAGGGGTCAAAGAAAACTTTTGCAATGAATAGATTGAAAGTCTCCTAAATTAGTTGAAGACAATGGTGAAGGTTTTATGTCTCTACGGTTTACGGTTTCTGAGGAGTAGCGATAACAAGCTTAACGGTGAAAGGGCCAATAACTGCGTAAAGGGTCTAAGTTAAAACATAGGGGGTCATTTTTCTGAATAACTTTAAATATCCAGTATCAAGAACTATAAAGTTTTTCGATAAGTCTTACGGTGTCAAAACATAAGGTGAGAAATAAAATAAAAAACATAAGCATTTCAAGAGGTCTTTCCACAGAAAGGTGGAAAGACCTAAAAAACGCTTTTCTATGACTTATTCTTAATGATTTAGCGAAAATATTCTTGTTTAATTAAAACACATTTACGTAACATATTCATTCAATTTTTAATTGTTTTTCGAACACATTCTTGAGGATAACCCTTCGTATACTGGAATATGGCAGATCCTATGATTTGCTGTACTTGTTTTTTTTTCTTTCTGATACATGTTTTTTTCTAATTTTGGGAATGAAACAAGTCAAGGTTGAGAGATCTGGCAAATTTTGTTGGTGTGACAAAACATTAACTTTTTGTTTATCCCCAGAACTCCTTTACTCTTCATGGCCTGTAAGTTTGGTCGCTGTCATGAAGAAATTTACATAAGTGAATTCCTTATTCGGTTTCATTCCTCTCATAAAGAGCTATATGTGTTAAGGGCTTGTTTAGGCCCCTACTTGAATTTTTTTTTTAATTGATCATGGTAGATGTTGAGGTCATCAAGTAACTCATGAAGTATATCTTTAATTGTTCAACCCACTCGTTTCCATGGAAACAGCCTTCTGTAAAATTCTTTCAAAATGCTACTCCTCCTACAGTTTTGGTCTTATTTCAATATAACTTGGTATATAAGTAGACGACACTAAACTACACAATTCTGTTTATCGGTTTTTGATTTCAACGAATGTTGTTGGCATTGTCACTAAAAGTAGAAATTTCTGTGAAATTCTTTCAAAATGCTACTCCCCCTATAGTTTTGGTATGATTTCAATATAACTTGGCACACAAGTAGACTACACTAAGGTACATAATTCTTTATATCCGTTTTTGACTTCAATATACATTATTACCTTGGTTAATAAAGATATCAATTTCTGTTACTCTCAAAATGCTACTTCAAATACAGTTTTAGTCTGATTATAATATAATGTGGCATGCAAGTAGACTACACTAAGAACATAAAGAGACTTATTCAAGGATCATTATTCTCTTTTTCTAGTGTAAAGTTTCAATTCCCAACTGCTTAAGTACTTTCCTCTTCCTTTGCTATAAGTACAAACCAGTAGAGCTTCAGTCTCGACAGAGACTTCTGGTTCATTATATACTTTACAGCAATCTGTAACAAATTTTTATGCTTTGAGAGGAATTAAGTTTGTCCCATGGGCATAATTATCAAGCACTGGTCAAGAAGAATTTTGATAGCAGAAACTTGCATGTCAAATTAGAGAGAAATTAATGAGTTTATTGTCAGGAGCTAAGAGCATCTCTAGATCTGATGCAGCTGTTATCTTAATTTATCTCTTGGGAGTTGGGCAAAAAAGAAATGGCCTCATAGTTGCTTGTGTTAATTAAGATCGAGTTCTTAATGGCTATAGTCCAGATAAAGATCTTCCAATTGGTGTAATGTAATTAAAACAAATTTATGTTTTAGTGTATGATTAAAACTAAATTAGTATTGTATAATATAATTAAAACTAATTATACAAATGTTCATTGAAAAAATATATATATTTCAATTTTTATATATTTGCAACAAATTGCAGTCATGTCTCACTTAGAATTTTATAGTCTGAAGAAATTATAATTTATGTTTGATTTTTTTATTATTAAACTGTAGCATTTCTATTATTTCATAAAATATGCAATAAACAATTTAAGTTTAAATAAGCTGCAGATGGATATTTGTTATGCTCTAACACAACCAGTTTAGAGTAATATGATGTATTTGATATAATCAATCCCTACACTGCAAGTCTCTTAGAGATGTATGATAAGAAATGGAAATTAAATCATTGAAATCTGTGTCAATCTGTTAATCAAGGCTACCTGATTTTCTTGCATCCTAACCAATTTATTATTATTGAACAATATTTGAAGGGCGTATCATGATGTGGCGCGGCACTTTATTTTTGTTTTTTGTTTTGATTTAACGTAATTTTTTTTGGGGGGGGGGGTTAAAAGAGCTATATGTGTTAAGGGCTAGTTTAGGCCCCTACTTGAAATTTTTTTTAATTGATCATGGTAGATGTTGAGGTCATCAAGTAACTCATGAAGTATATCTTTAATTGTTCAACCCACTCGTTTCCATGGAAACAGCCTTCAACTTCCAAACCTTGGAATCTGACTATATTTGGCATAGATTCAAAAATGCACCTGTATCATTTAAAGAACATTTACAAAAAAAAAAAAAATTCAGTTCATCTCTTAATTAATCAAAATTAAAAAAAATTAAAGTTTACATTAATGAATCATAATAAACTTAAGTTTCTGTTTCCATGGCAACAACTGAGAGATAATAATAAGGAAACAAGTACTAATAGTTAAAGTTATATTATTTCATTTTTCTCCATAATTACATAAATGGTTAAAGTAATTTTGAATTAACAACTTATTTTTTCATACTGATAGAACAATTCATTAATTACAGTGTATTTTAAAAGATGAAAGATCATAGACATCATTCTATTGTATACTTATACATTATACACTCAAAGTATGTAGAGTGACTGTTCACATTCTATTTTATACTTATACATTATACACTCAAAGTATGTATAATGACTGTTCATATTCTATTGTATACTTATACATTATACACTCAAAGTATGTAGAGTTCACATTCTATTGTATACTTATACATTATACACTCAAAGTATGTCGAGTTACTGCTCACATTCTATTGTATACTTATACATTATACAATCATAGTATGTAGAGTGACTGCTCACATTCTGTTGTATGCTTATATACATTAAACACTCAAAGTATGTAGAGTTCACATTCTATTGTATACTTATACGTTATACACTCAAAGTATGTCGAGTTACTGCTCACATTCTGTTGTATACTTATACATTATAGACTCAAAGTATGTAGAGTGACTGTTCACATTTGATTCTTTAATTATACATTATAAACTCAAAGTATGTAGAGTGACTGTTCACATTCTATTTTTATACTTATACATTATAGACTCAAAGTTTGTAGAGCGACTGTTCACATTCTATTGCATACTTATACATTATAGACTCAAAGTATGTAGAGTTCACATTCTATTTCATACTTATAAATTATACACTCAAAGTATGTAGAGTGACTGTTCATATTCTATTGTATACTTATACATTATAGACTCAAAGTATGTAGAGTTCACATTCTATTTTATACTTATAAATTATACACTCAAAGTATGTAGAGTTCACATTCTATTGTATACTTATACATTATACACTCAAAGTATTAGTTACTGCTCACATTCTATTGTATACTTATACATTATACATTCATAGTATGTAGAGTGACTGCTCACATTCTGTTGTATGCTTATATACATTAAACACTCAAATTTGTAGAGTTCACATTCTATTGTATACTTATACGTTATACACTCAAAGTATGTCGAGTTACTGCTCACATTCTGTTGTATACTTATACATTATAGACTCAAAGTATGTAGAGTGACTGTTCACATTCTATTTTATAATTATACATTATAAACTCAAAGTATGTAGAGTGACTGTTCACATTCTATTTTTATACTTATACATTATAACTAAAGTATGTAGAGCGACTGTTCACATTCTATTGCATACTTATACATTATAGACTCAAAGTATGTAGAGTTCACATTCTATTTCATACTTATAAATTATACACTAAAAAATATGTAAGTACTTTTCATATTCTATTGTATACTTATACATTATAGACTCAAAGTATGTAGAGTTCACATTCTATTTTATACTTATAAATTATACACTCAAAGTATGTAGAGTGACTGTTCACATTCTATTGTAACTTATACATTATACACTCAAAGTATGTAGAGTTCACATTCTTTTTTATACTTATACATTATACACTCAAAGTATGTAGAGTGACTATTCACATTCTATTGTATACTTATACATTATACACTCAAAGTATGTGAGTGACTGCTCACATTCTATTGTATATTTATACATTATACACTCGAAGTATGTAGAGTGACTGATCACATTCTATTGTATACTTATACATTATACACTCAAAGTATATAGAGTTCACAGGTGTGTATGCTCAAATATTTTGATACAGAAAAATTTACTTTGTGATTTTACATATTTTAAACATGTTTTTTAAAAACCTAAAAAAAAGTGAAATCAGTTACATTCATGATTAATCACAATGTCCCTCAATGTAGATCTCAAGAGGCTAGAAAGATTTTTAAAATGAGTTTAAGTTACAACAATGGTTATATTCAATAAACAAGAGAGATTCTTTCTATACCAGGTACATGCATCTACACAATTATGTTAAGTTTCATGTTCTCTGCAATGTAAGACTTTTTCTGTTGAGGACAATGAGATAGTTTCTAAACTTTGTCGTGTCACTCTATCCCAAAATCCATAAGACACTGGCTACATGAGCGCAGCACCCGACCATTCTGGCTCCAACTTTCAAGTGCAGTACCACCTTTTAATAGGGAGATCAGTTCCACAAGAGTAGTCAATCCAGAGAGTGTGAACTGCAGCCTTTGTATGTCTTGACTGGATCTTAACCTGCAATAGCGATTCACTCTCTTTGCAGACCAACAAATCAAAATTTCCTTCTTCTGATATATGCTCCCGTGCATAGTTCGGTGCTTGCTTGATTTGATAGACTCCAAGGGTAATGGATCTCAAAATATCTAGAGATAGTCTTGGAAAGTCCTGTAATGATTCTCCATCGAGTTTTCTATATGCAGATCTTCGTCTAGCCAAATTGTTTTCTTCAACAAACAGTTTCAATGATTTTCCATAAGTGAACGTTGTAACATCTTCTCTGCTATTTTATCATCTTCTGGCTGGTAAATTTAAATGCCCAGTTATATTTGTTCAGCAATCCACACATAATTTTTACAAGGTTCCAATGCTTGGAATATGTTTTGGGGTACAATCTTATAAAAAAAAAGAAAGTGTTTGATCCTAGCATTTGTACTCTCCACAACCCATCGGCATTTTGTTACAAGGCGTGTGAGATTAGCATTTTTGGTGGAAAGTTGTTTCAACCCTTTTGGGAACAGATGGGCATTTTTACCATGTAACCACTTTTCCCTAAAAACTTCACAGCATCCTTAAATCCTCTGTCAACAAGGAAGACGTCATCTTTTTGAAACCAAGATGACATGTTTTCCACGTTGTTTGTAATGGCATGCTTTGTGATTGCTGCATCATTGTTATGGCCATCTGGAAGTTGGTCCTAATACTGATAATATATATCCATCTGTTCCAAAATGCCCATGGGTTTGACCAACGGTCTATGCTTGTGCATACTGAAGGACATTCTCTGAAATCGATAGTTTTGACTTTCTGAATAAAGATGTATGTTCCGTCAAGGACTACAACAGCTTGGCCTGGCTGGGTTGTAAACAACTTCTGAGCTATTGGAGTGGTATGACTGGTGGCCATGTCATCATGGTTGATATGTTGAAAACCCACTGTGTGCGGAACAAATGTTTCCATGAGCGTTCTCCTCACTGCATGTGTAATTCTTTGAACATAGTTGTCTTTAATCCAAATATTGTGGCCAGAATTTTATTCGCCAATCCAACCCTTAATTTCATAAGAAATACACCAAGGCATGTCCTGACTGATTGTTTCCAGTATTTCTCACGGTTGACAAATACTAACCATGCATTGAAGTTTTTTTTTGCCCCCAGTTAGATCCTTATAGTTATCTTCTGTCAATAGAGATGACACATAAAGTTCAAATGGGTAGATTTGTTTCATTCTTGCCTAAGATTACTAAAAGATCCAGTATATCTGTGCGTGAAAAAAATTCAAAATCCTTTGATGACTGCATTTTTCAATGCTGCTGATGTGAAGTATTTATCATTCATGT
Source organism: Saccostrea cuccullata (assembly GCF_032062105.1). NCBI lineage: Eukaryota > Metazoa > Mollusca > Bivalvia > Ostreida > Ostreidae > Saccostrea > Saccostrea cuccullata. The sequence goes on from NW_026920307.1 coordinate 135,304, forward strand.
GCTTTTTGCAACAACGATTTTTCTGTGAAATGAAAATTCCCTTTTCAACAAATACTTGGGGTTTTGTCTGAAGTGACTTTATAATCGATGGCGATGATTTGCTTCTTTTTTGCAGACAATACAGTAGCGATGAGTCTTTGGTGCTGATTTGATGTGCAGTTTGATAAAATTTGGGGAAGAAAATTTTAGAAAGATCATCCTCATTATCCTCTAGCATGGTAATTTGCATGGTTCGACTTCTCGTAGAAAGAGTTGACCTTGTTTCTTTTCAGACCCCCAAACAGTGCTACTACACCTCAGAAACGAACCGTACCGTTGTGCAGAAAGCGTACCGTACCGTGCACAAAGCATACCGTACCGTCCACAAAGCGAACTGTTCCGTGCACAAAGCGTACCGTTCCATGCACAAAGCGAACCGTTCCGTGCACAAAACGTACCCTACCGTCCACAAAGCGTACCGTTCCGTGAACAAAGCGTACCTACCGTCCACAAAGCGTACCGTTCCGTGCAAGAAACAACCGTACCGTTCTTTGGTTAATTATGCAAACCACGCCCCCCATGATTTTTAATCGTATAATGACCAAAATAAGTCATTTTGGTTTATTTTCGCTACGGCCCTGTGAAAGGGGACGGAGGTTGTGTCTGCCTGTTCGAAACACTATTATCATGCATCAAGCGTCTGGATCTTCAACTTCAAAAGTAAGGAAACTACTCGAAGCAAACTACAACTGCAAAACAACTAGACAGAGTGTGAGACGATTCCTTATTTGATATAAATTAAATCAACTGGTTGTGTTTGTGGTCAAAGGTACAGTACGGCCCGGTTTTTTTCCCCAAAACACGTACGGGGCACAGTGGACCTCGAACAATGTCGGCGTCTTTGAAACTTTCTTTTTATTCTACAAATTTTAGCAAATTAAATCAATTTTCTTTTGAAATATTGGCTGTATTTAAATATTCGTAATTGAACAATACAGATATTTAAATAATATTATAAGATGCCCCCAAAAATTTAATATAATTGTGCTCGTGCCCGGGGGAAAAAAACCCGCCTTAAATGTATACATGTACATTAATTCATGTTTCATAATCCTATAATTGTATTTGAAATAAAAAAAAAATTCAATTGACTATAATACCACTAAAAGAACACACTTTCATAAATTTAAATTTCCCGGTTGTCTCTACTTTTGATTTTAATTCTGCTCATTTAAATTATTAATTTAAATCTTTTCGGAGACAAGATCGTTTTTTTGTAATTGCTTCATATGTAGTACATTCAGATGCGTGATTTTACTAATGAATTATTTTGTAAGAATTTTAAAATATATATAAACTGTCAAATTTAAAAAAAATCCGTATTAGACTCTCACATTAATTCTGTTAAGATTCTTACATAGGCGAATCATTGGTGCAGTTATACTTGCACTGAAAAACTGTAATCATGTAAAATATGGATTAAAATTTCATCGGTAAACATGAAGAATTCTACTGAACAGACAGAGATAATAATCTTTACTAAGAAAATTGTGATCGACTTTCACGCTGCATACAAAAAAAACCCAGCCAATTTCTTGCAAATAAAATGTGCAAACTGCAGAAAAATTATTTATTCTGAAATACTTCTCAGGAAAAATGAAAAAAATAACAGTTTGCGAAAAAATAAGATTTATAAGGTTTGTTACACTGTACCTCCATCCCCTTTCTAAAACAAAAGAATTAGCTGGTTAAAAGTTCTTTTAAAAATCTCAAAATAACTTGTTGTAATTTAAAATCAATCATAATCTACAGGAAACATTTTTATAAGTGTCTGAAAAAAGATAATTTACTAAATAAAATGAAATTAAAAAAATGTATATCAATCCTCTTTTAAGCCATATTATGTTTGTTACCCCCCCCCCCCCCCCCCCTAGAAGGCGATACTTATACAACTTTAAATTGTGCTTTTGTTAAAAAAAAAACATTATTCAGGGTAAGGTATTCATTTTTGTATGACAAGGGATTTTAAAAGGGGTAAATTTGTTAGTGTTGTGGTGAAACCTGGAAGATCAGTTTGCTGGATGTCTGTTGAGCGATTTAATACACTTGATGTGGTCGGAACTAAATACCGGTAATTTGAAAGGTGTTTAAACCCCCCCCCCCCCCCCCCGTCTCTCCGGTAGTGACCCAATATTTTTTTTTAACAGGTGTGAACTATGAACTGACGAAAAAAATTTTCAAATCACAGGAGAAATTTTCCTGCGTACCAGCTTTTGGGTACCTAGCGTCATGCCAATTTGATTGACAAGTGATGCCGGGCAACATGCATGTACAGAAACGGATTATTCATTGCACAATAGTTGTAAATGGGTTGATTTAATAGTGACTTTGGCGATGTAAATAAAACGAAGAATGAGAATAAATACAAGTTATTATTTTTTTTTTTTTCAGAAAAGTACATGTATTTAAAGGGGTTTTCATCTTTCCCCTCTCTCTCTCGCGACATTGTTTTTACAGACTTAACAAGAATAGAATAACTTTAAAAAAATAAAAAAAAATTCTAAAAATAATTACTTAATACACTGAAAGGATTATTGAAAACATAAATACCTGTCTGTGAAAAAATGTTTCTTGTTTCGAGAAAGCGCTCGGAAGTTATTGTATTAATTTCGTTGTGTCTGCTGTTGATTTTTGTATTTATTTTGTTTACTGATATTTCTCTTCTGAAGGAAACGTTTAAGCGATAGATCTACAATCTATGTGCTTAGCGTTATATATGTATAGAACAAGTATATACCCGGTATATATTGATTCCTTTTAATTATGTTACAACTTTATTTTAAAGTGAAAAAATATTTCATTTAATTGTTTTCCTTTTTCAAATGAAGGGTCAGCATATAAAAATTTAAAAACGGAAATATTTACGAACTCTATATATAGTAATACATATATATATACATAATGCCAAAGACATCGGTGGGATGATGTTTTTTCTTCCTTTCATTTTTTTTTTTCATTTTTCCTCCATCACCGCTGTAGTGTAAAATGTTTAAATTGAAACCGAGAAATTAATTTGTTAATAGCTGAAATATAATTATATACATGCATTAAGTACTTCAAAATATTTAAAATGAATAAATTTTTAGCAGCCAATCAAGAATTAAAACTAACAGGCTCCGCCCACTTCATTTGCATACCGTTTCTCAAAGCGTACCGTTCTCAAAAAGAACCGTTCCGTCCACAAAGCGTACCGTTTCGTGCATTCAGCGAATCGTACCGTCCACAAAGCGTACCGTTCCGTGCACAAAGCGAACCGTACCATGCACAAAGCGTACCGTACCGTTCACAAAGCGAACCGTTCCGAGCACAAAGCGTACCGTACCGTTCACAAAACGAACCGTTCCGTTCACAAAGCGTACCGTTCCGTGCACAAAGGACCGAACCGACCTTCAAGTGGTGTAGTAGCACGGTTTAGGGTCTGTAAATCTTTGCAGCATGTGAGCCAGACATCCTATAGTAATTACACGCTGCAATTCTTTGGTAAGGTATATGTTCAAAAAAAACCCGTAAAACAGTGTCTACTATTCCCTATCTGGCAGCGCTAAAATCTCACAAAAACAGCAGATAATTGATTTTACCATTGTCCCAAAAAGAAATAATTGCTAAAAATGAAAAAAAAAATCAGTTTTTCATCATTGCTATCATTATTTATCATATCCCCCCTTAATTCTGAAATATCTCTTTGACATGCTTGTAGTGCAGATTTATTTATAATCTTGTGGAGAGAGACAACAAATAAACTTACAGCTAAACTGATATCCTGGAGAAGATGTTGTTAAACATTTACCTGTGAGTGCTCTAAATGAAATTATTAGGATTTTATAATGTGACAAGCAAATCATTTATAGCATATGTTCATGTGTATATCCAGACTGACGAGGACTATTAAACTATCTACTGGACTATTCATTGAAGGCTACTACACACTGTCACTGTTCAGTCAAACTGGGAATAGGTCAAAGGGGAGTGCTAATACTATGTGTGTCAGACTCTTCTTTAACCTCCTCCAAACCTAAATCTTACTTTTAGATAAATCATTCCTTTAAAATGTCATTTGAAGGGCCAGCCACCCCCTTCTTTTGTTTTAGGAAATTTAAATTCTATGTTAATGCTTTTATTTTTTTTGTATAAAAAAGTTAACAGTCGATCACACCCTCTTTCAGTTATAATATAAAACCACATTTCTATGTGTATATTTAAATTTAATCTTAGGATGTTTTTTAATTTGAAAATAACCACCCCCGTTACAATTTGATATTAAAATTAATTGGAATATGCTTTTTTATACAGGAAACAAAGAAAGATATTTTTTGTATATTGGAACACAATATGCTTACCTTAATGTCCTTATTTCATAAGCCATAAATGTAATAATTCTGTGTGCAAATTGTTGCTGTAAAAACTGGACATATGTCTGAAAGAAGATACAGGATTATATAAGATAAATCGAATACTTAACTTATTCTTATTTTTTTTTTAACTGTGTATATATATATTTTATTTTGGAATGGTTTACACCCTAATGTATACCATAGGACCCAGTTGATTTACACCCTAGTGACCCACCATACTTATCGAACTATTGGAAAGTTTTCATTCAACGAACTCTGTAGCAAGAAATGCATATATGATGAAAGTTTTATCTCTTACCAAAGATAAAAAAGTAATATTAACTTCATACAAGTTAATTGGAAATTAATAAGAGACGTAATATTTTCGTTATACTATCGGAAACAACACATGCGCACTTTGAAAAAAAAAAACCACAATGTTATGTTCAGCGTAGACCGACATACACTGTAACACTCTCAACATCCTAGAGCTGTCAAGAGTATTACGGTTCTAAATCACATTTAAAATATTTTTTAAACAAACATCAAACATAATTAAAGGTTCTTCTATAATAAATTGATATATTTTATTTTTTATGGAATCATTTACCTTTGAAGGCGTGTTAATCAGCCTGCATATCATCGTCTGTTTACATCTTCTAAGCAACAACTAAATGTGTATTCCGATCCCGATGCCAAAATCAGCTCTCGAAAACAAACATTTTTGAAATTTGACCATGAGCGCAGTCGAGAACATGCATGAAATTTACATATAATTTAAAGAATTTATAATTTCATATTTATACTTAAAACCGTTTATGTTCTCACTTGCGCTCATATATAAATCCTTAATAGTAGGTAAGGAATGAGTGCCATTATAGAAATAAGCCAAGTATATGGTTTTCAAATACCGTGAAAAATTATACTACAACTAAAAATCCAAATTATCTCCATATATTCATTTGATATAAAGAGTGTTCATTTCATTCAATTCAAATTACCATCTTCTTAGGTATTTTGTAAATTCATAAATCTTAGGGGCCCAGAAGCCCTCTTAACAATTTTTAGCCCTTCTTCAATTTGTTTTTTCAAAAAAAAAAGTTTTCTAGACTTCTCTAGAAATTGAACTTCATCCCCGAATGTGAATTTGAACAACAAGACAACTAATATTTAGAAAAATAGCATATAAAACTGTTTTATGCTCTTGCAATTCTTTGCTCTTCTTAGGCCTTTGCTGTTTTTGTCAAGTGTATAGACTGGGTCATTCTCAAAAAATGTCCAGATTTCAGTGATACAAGTTTTCTGGTAAATATTTTAATAAAATAAAAACTTCTTTGTGCTCATGAACTTAACAATGATCTAAACTTAAGAAAATAGATTTAAAGTTCGATTAAAAATTGATATAAATACTGAAAAAATCCTTTAACATCAGTTAAATTGCTCAGCTTGAAATAAAATATTCCACAGAGTCTGACACATCTGTTTCATATGAACTAGATATTTCACTTAAAAAAAAAGACGTTAATGGTAATGTAACAACCAAGCTATACGACAAATGTGATTAATAACTTTTCTATCATCAACTCTCTTACTGATGCAGCAATATACCTTCATCACCTGGAGATGGATTATATATCTCAGCTGATTCAATATGCAAGAACATGCTCTACATATGAACTTTTTTGAAAACGAGGTAAATTACTGAATAGCAAGTGATTGAAACAACAAAAAATATGTCCATAGGACATGAATGCCCCGCCGCATCATATAACCTCCTTGTAGAGAGATTGAATAATCTTCTTTATAAATCCCATAAACTTACCATCTTGGAAGCATGAGCCAATTTCATTTTCTGCAGAATCATCATAACCATCATCACTACAGCCTTCTGTTTCTGACATAAATAACAGATTGGTTGATAATTCAGATATACCACAAAAATAACTGATATAGTAATTCAAAAATACCAAAGGAAGAGAAAACCTTTAAAAGTAGCAGTTGGGACTTGAAACTTTACAAAGCAACTAGAACTGCCCAATAGAGACAAATACCCCCCACTAGGTTTTTCAGAGTAGATGCCAATTAACAAATTTTATTATTTTTCCATTTCTTATAACTTTGTATAAACAAACATCTCTTGCGTTGTTTAAGAAATAAGATATCATTTTTAGAGCTGCATTGGGGTATGACATGAAGTCGGTCACGTGATCAAATTCTATAGCACCTGAAGGGCGTTATAGTAGATTTGATCATGTACCGACTTCATGTCATACCCCAATGAAACTCTAAAAATGATATCTTATTTCTTATATTTATATTTTACGTTTTCATTCATTTTACAAACAAATATAGGCATTATTTAGACTTAGATTTTGAAATGCAACGTAACGTTGCTATGACGTTATGTGACGTCACAGTCGGAACTTTCCAAATTGCATGTGCAGTTTGTTTTCCATACGCAAGAAAGTCTGATCATGTGACCAACTGCATGTCATCGAAAATTGAATTTCATTTTTTTAGTATTGTCATATAAGGAAAGACAATGGCAAATGTAAATATAAGCAAATAATCAGCAATTGGTTGCATTATAGCTTGACAGACAGACTGATAGATGGAAGACACTTTACTATCACATAAGCTTTTCTGGTCCCTGGTGAGAAGAGGTAAAAATAAACAATTTTTTATTATACAGTGTATATCAATATTACTTTTTACTGACACAAGCTTAAGAGATAAACATTCTACCGGGTAAATGATAAGAAAATACATTCATCCACTTACCAATATTCCCTTCTAAAGAATTAAAAAATTTCCCAACGGTCGTTATGGTTTTCAAAGCGGGTGGACATTGGTAGACATTTTCGTTAATATTTTTGGAATGTCCAAGATGTTTGAAAAACATTTCCCTGTCAAGGGGTGATGCATCCAGCAGAGAATATACTGTTGAAACATAGTGCCTCATGTCTGTTGCATTGATACTACGTTCTAATCCAGCCTTTTTGCACATTTTGCTTACACAAGTCCATCCAGTTGCATGATTCAGTGAGTGCTTTGTATTTGGAAATGCAAATTTATTCTTTACATTGATATCAGCTCCTCTGCGTACATCCACATCAGTAAGAATTGACATTGCTTTCCAGCAGTCCTTGGGAATTAAAAGGGGCACAAGCTTGGCCACTTTCGATGCATGTATATATGCTATTTTGGTTTCACATAAAAGCTTTTTTTCAATCGCATCTTCAATCAATTGAACTTTACCGGAATCTATCCAGGCTTCACTAAGAGCATCATTCCATTCTTTCAGTGTCAAACGACTAGGTTCCCCTCCCCTCCGTGCATTGAACAATGTCAATCTGCACACAACAGCATCTCTCAGCTGGCTATATTTATTATATTCCATGATCTCATATACATCAGATGCCAACTGCTCCATTGCTTCTTTGCTATAATCCCTAAGTTTTGCAAGATCCTCCTCAAGAAGTAATCTCTCCGGCCTTCTCAAATGAGACTGTCTTTTCTTTAAGCATGCTTCCTCAGATGCAGCAAAGAATGAAGGCCAAACAGTTTGCATAATTGTGAGGAATTTGCTCATCTCATCAGCTTTGTCATCTTCTTTTGAAAGGAGGTAATTCGCTCTCATTACCTTACAAACATCTTGTATGAGGTATCTCATGTTTTTTTTTAATGCATCCTTAACAGTATTATCATCCCTTGTAGTCATATTAATAATGGCATCTTGAACGAGTTCAACAGCATCCCGATTGAACATTTCACTGCATGATTCAGAGGTAATGGGCGGATCGACTGTAGCTAAAACTTTCTTAAATTCTAGGTAGAGATGAGCCAGTCGCCTCAGGTTGGCCATCAGTGATGCTCTCTTTTCCATTTTCTTTTCGGATCCCTCAAAATTTTTGTAAGAAAAATACCCATATCTTTGAATCCATTCATCAGACCTGATCAGTGTCCCAATCTTAGTGTTTTGGAAGCACTCTAGTATTTCCTGTCTATAGGAATTAGAAAAAGCTGGATTTGATCTCAAAAGCCTAACACTGCAAGTGGAGGGATAGTCAGCTGTGTTTTCTGCTGCAACACATTTTATCTTGTGTCTGCAAATAATCTTCTTGCTGAAAAATCCCTTACAGAGAGAGCACATAGCTAAAGTTTCACTACCTTGTTTTCGTTCATTTAAAAGATTGTTATAATCTGGATTATCATCCATCAGGATATCTGAATTAAATTTAAAAATTCCTTCTCTCTTAAATCGTTGGAATTCTCTGTCCTTTAGTTCCTTTGGTAGTTCTAGTGCAACTCTGACGCTTTCTTCAGTCTTATGCTTTCTTTTTATATGCTCAGTCAGTCTTGAGGCAAAAGTCCCACAAAAAGGACATGGTCTGCTTGGTCTTGATTTCTTGTTAGTGTTACTCTTTTGAACTGAAAAACATATACAAAAATGGCATAAGAGAGATTAAATAGTATACAAAGTGATATTTAACGACCTTCTTTTTATTTAACACATTCTGAGGACAAAAAATGCATCAATGACAGACTGAGTTTGATGATTCTTAGCTTATAAGTACCCAAAACATTTAAAAATTTCAGTAGATTAGGTTCACTGCACATGTTCTTAAATCTCAATCTAAATTAGACAATGTCTTTTGTATAAATCTCAGCACAGACTAACAACAATATGAATGAACAATGTATCCTTTATTCAAGGCCTCCAATCCCATGACAGTCTGGAGACTTTTAAATGAAGAATAAGACTGGAAATTATACAAAGGTTGAATAAGTATTCAATGAGCCATTCCTCATGTGCAACTACATGTGCAAATAAACTCAAAAACCAACATGTATGACATACCTGTTGATTCAGTAGTTTTATCCTCTACTGGCAATGTATTTCCAGAACTTGATTCCTTTAATGAAAGAAATTGAATAAATGTATATATAGCTACAGAAAAAGGGACTTTCACATCTTCCTACAAATTTCAACAACCTGAAAATGCTTTCTTTTTAACATGATTTCTTATTAATATAATTATTTATCGTTTCACTAGTTTTTTTTTTTTTTAAAGATTTGTTCCAATTTACAGTTTGTTTTCATATTAAGTGTTTTCTCTTCCAGTTACAGTATATACTCGCCTCTTAGTTGTTTTTTGGGTGTCAAATTTTGAAACAAAAGATAGGTCTGATTTATATGTAGGAGTCCTAGAAATTTTGGATTTTTCATAAAGGCACTTGGACACAGATTTGAAGTTAATATTTTTTCTATGATATTATGACATATATTTTAATAGCATTTCACACAAAAATTAATGAAAATTTTTATTTCATTGAAAAGTTATTAAAATTTTTATTTTTTTGGCGGGTTTGATTGACACATCCTTGCATTTTCACAAATTTTAACTTTAATACCTTAAGGTATCCGATCCATATTTAGCCTCAGATTCAATGGAATTGAATGCAACATAGATATGTATAGGCTTAATAATCAGTGTATTTAGAACTCATTTTCTTCTTTTAGTTTAAGAATGTAAGAGTGGGACATGTCCTAATTAATTACCCTTTCCTGCCTTTGACGAGTTAATTCCCTTTGATTTAACTCAATAAAAATTAAATCTAAAAAATCTGTCTGGTTACTAAATTTCATTTGAATATGTGCAACCTCTGCAAAGAAAATGAATGGAAACGGCAAATAAGTGGAATTTTCATAAGTCCAAAGGGCATAACTCTAAAAAAATTTGTGCGACTGTACCCAAAACAGAACTTGACCTAGATATTCAGCTGAAACATCTGTATACTAAATTTCATTTCAATTTGTGCAACCTCTGCAAAGAAAATGAACGGAAACTGCAAATAAATGGAATTTTTCTAAGTCCAAGGGGCATAACTCTGTCAAAAAGGGTGTGATCGTACCCCAACAGAATTTGACCTAGATATTTACCTGATAAACCTGTATACCAAATTTCATGTCAGTATATGCAGCGGTTGTAAAGAAAATGAACGGAAACTAAATGGACGATGTCCTAATTAATTACCTACCGACCTTTGACGGACAGTTAATTCCCTTTGATTTAACTCAATAGCAATATGCCCTCCCTTCTTCGAAGGGGGGCATAAAAACATAGGTAATCAAAGATTACGACGCTCACCTCGACGAATGTTATCAGTTTAAGTAATGCAAATCCTACATCATATTTTCTTAATATTAAGTATTCATCCCAACAACAATATTCTTGCAAGTTGTGCTTAACCCTCTACATGGCATATACACATTTAGTGTTAAAACTGCAGATATCAAAGACTTCAAGTTCATTCGGATTGATCTGTTACCAAAACTTTAACTTGGTCTCTTGTATGGAAAATATAGGTCAGATCCAGCATCCCAAGCAAGTCTGATAGTGTCCATCCTAAGATACATCATCGATGCAAGTTTGGTTTAACTAGGGCTTATAGTTACTTGGGAATGAAAATGTAGGTCAGATCCAGCATCTGAAGCAAGCCTGGTAGTGTCCATCCTAAGATACATCATCCATGCAAGTTTGGTTTAGCTAGGGCTTACAGTTACTTGGGAATGAAAAATGAAGGTCAGATCCAGCATCGGAAGCAAGGCTGGTAGTGTCCATCCCTAGATACATAAATGAAGGTCAGATCCAGCATGAAGCAGTCTGTAGTGTCCATCCCTAGATGCATTATCCATGCAAGTTTGGTCCAGGTAGGTCTTATAGTTCCTTGGGAATAGAACTGCTCCAAAAACTTTAACCTGGTCACTCAACCTGAAAATGTAGGTCAGACAGCATCTGAAGCAAGTCTTTGTCCATTAGATGCATCATTCATGCAAGTTTGGTCTTAGTTGGGCTTCCTCTTGGGAATGGACCTGCTCCAAAAACTTTAACCTGCTCCAAAAACTTTAACCTGGTCACTTGTCTAGAAAGTATAGGTCAGATCCAGCATCCGAAGCAAGTCTGGTAGTGTACATCCCTAGATGCATCATCCATGCAAGTTTGGTTCAGCTAGGGCTTATTTACTTGGGAATGGACTTGCTCCTAAAACTTTAACCTGCTAAAACGCCGGGGGTATAGCAAGCTCATCTCGACTTCGTCGAGGTGAGCTAAAATGCAACATTTTCTGCCGGTGTTTGAGATATTTAGTGTCGAAAATAAAAACCCCTATGAGGAAACATGTACATAAAATTACCCCATGAAAAAACCCACAAAAACCCAGTGGGGTTTAATATTCTCCCCATGGATCCACCAATTACAAGTTTAGATCTTTGTCACACATGACATATGAGCTTAATGTTTAAACTCAATTAATAATATCCTTAATTGATCCACCACAATTCAAACAAAATAAAATAAATATCCACTCCCCATGGATCCGCCACTTATAACTTTAGATCTTGATCACACATGATATGTAAGCTTAATGTTGAAATCAATTACCCATAATCATTTATATCCTTTGATCCACAACAAAAACTTAAACAAAATAAAATTATTATACACTCCCCATGGATCCACCACTGAAAAGTTTAGATCTCGATCACACATGACAATTATGAGCCTAATGTTTGAACTCAATATGAGCCATAATCATTAATATTCTTTGATCCACCACAATTTAAACAAAATAAAATTAATATCCACTCCCCATGGATCCACCACTTACAAGTTTATATTTTGATCACATATGACATATAAGATTAATGTTGAAATCAATTAGCCATAATGATTTACAGTATATCCTTTGATCCACAACAAATATTTAAACAAAATAAAATTAATATCCACTCCCCATAGATCCACCACTTATAAGTTTAGATCTCGATCACACATGACATAAAAGCTTAATGTTTGAAATCAATTAGCCATAATCATTAATATTCTTTTACCCACCACAAATATTTAAAAGTAATATCCACTCGAAGCTCCCCTTGGATCAACCACAACTATTATATAACATTAATTAATATCCACTCCCCCCTTGGACCCATCACTTTAAAATTAAGATCATGATCAAACATGACATATAAGCTAAATGTCTGAAATAAATTAACCATAATCATTGATCATTAATATTCTTTGATCCTGCATCCACCACAAATATTTTAAAAAGATTAACATCCACCCCCTTGGATCCACCACTTATAAGATTAGATTTTGATCACATATAAAATATAAGTTAAATGTTTTAAATCAATTAACCATAATCATCACATGATCATTATTGATTCCTTTGACACATTACAAAAATCTAAAAATATATCTATCCACGCCCCTTGAATCCACCACAACTATCAAAACATTTATCGGTAAAATATACATGCCTTGATCCACCACTTTATATCACACAAAGAAAAATTACCTAAATGTTTGAAATAAATTTGCAATAATCATTAGAATGAATTAGAATAATAATAAGAATGAAATTTAATTGCATCTGTATGTTTCTAATATCAGCAACAAAAAAAAAAACAAACAAAAAACAGGTACAATGAACATGATGAAATAAGACAACATTTTTATAAAAGCATTCATAGATATACTACGGTACTTTATTTACTACTAGTAAGTTTTTGAAATTTATCACCATGATCACATCCACCAGCTCGACTATTAAAACTACATTGGATAACAAATCAATTAAGGTTTTACATAAATTATGTTCATAATAATTAATATTAGAATTTATATTTAAGTTTATATATGAAAGTCATTTTTGTGTAGACTCACTCTTAAACTCCAGGGAAGAACCTAATAAAGTTCAAACTATATAACAAAACAAAATATGTTGGGTATGACCTTATAAGAAAACTGAATTTTCATCCTGCATGGTGCAGTCAGGCGATATTGCATCAATATCGCTTTTTTAATTAAAATAGATCTACATGCACGTCAAACTTGATTTTTTTTTCTGTTCGGTACTTAGACTTTCTAAATATAAATTATTCATTTATTGTTAATTAATTAAAAGAAGACCCTAAAATTTTATCCAGAACATATACATCATCATGTCAAGGTCAGTCAATCCCTTTTACTGTATGGTTCTCTTGATTTTTGTCCTACCCACTTTAGCGAATACAAAGAGTTTATTAATTGTATCTTAATATTCATCTGTCATCTGTAAGTCTGTTGGTCTGTTCATCTATACAAAAACTTAAAACCTTGGTCAAAACTTTTGAATGAGATGAGATAGGGCTTTCGAAATGTTCAGATTATACATGCATTACCTGAGGCAATTCCTTTCTTAATGAACTAGTACATGTATGTATTTAATTATGATTTTGTCCATGATACCTTACCCTTGAAGTATGACCTACTTTTCAAAAATAATCAAACTCTCCATGGTACTTTTTATTTAGAAGAGATAGGGATTTCATATTATACATGTGCATTAACTGTGGCATTATATTTCTGAACATGCTATGATTTCTGACCCCTTGATATTTACCTTCATGTTTGACCTAATTAAAAAAATGGTGCTACATTGAATTAACTCTTCAATGACATATGATAGGGCTTTCATATTTGACGTAATATATATATTATACAATTATTGAATTTTGATGAGGTCTACTCGTGACTATACAGACCTGGTCAAGGTATTGGTTGACCGAGGCCGAAGTCAATAACCGTTTTATTAAATGATCAGGAATTTTACCACACTTTTGACATTTTCGTTCTTGTCTACATCAAATAAAAACACTCATAATAAAATGCAAAGTGTAACAAAACTTTCACATGTTGTTATACTTCAATAGCTTATAACAACTACTAGCTAAAAATGGAAAACAATATTATTAAACAATCAATACTTCCACCATTTTATTTTATTATCAAAAGTGTTTAATCTCCTTGGTACTGTGTGTCCACATGTTTACATTCACACAACACATGCTTAAAAACATGCAATCTGATTGGTCAAAAAACTGTAAACACATCTATGGTTGATTAAGAGGAAAAACATGAATACCCCAACCCCCCCCCCGAATGTAGACATATGAGGTGAAGTCACTCTGATCGAGGTACGTCTCAGGAAATGGTGTCTATACCAATCAGAGAGCACCAAAATTCCTGATCATTTAATCCAAATACTATTATAATAACATCTCACCAGGTATGAATTATTCACATGATACAGAAAAATAAATTAAGATTCCATAATAAGGTATTTCCATACATATCGTATGATTGGTTCTTTGTTTTTGATGTGATAATTTTTGGTTCATACAGTTTTTAAAAAAAAGAAAAATTAGAGATTTCACATTCATACCACTGCAGCAGTTGAACAGATCCACCCTTGTGAGTACCCCATAAAAGTACACCCCCCTCCCCCATTTGGGGCTTAATTTTTTTGAATTTATTCCCAAAGACTGACTTTTATTAAATTAATTCATAAATATACAATGAACTTGAACTTGATTAACCTTAGACAGGCACAATGTGTCATTATGATCTAACTGATAGATATCAGTTGCAGTTGACAAAGTTGCAACTTGTGGGGAAAATATTCCATGCCAAAACATATTCCTCCTCCCTTGGGTAAGACAGTAAACTAATAAACGTGATAAAAATTTCATTTTTGACCATGTATACACCCCAAAAATCTCCAGTCTCTATGTGGTAATATCTACCACATATGACAGCACCCTGATTCCATTTTGCCAGAAATAACCCCCAATTAAATTCATAGCATGCTAATACAGTGTAATAGGCTATTCTCTTTAGAGAAGTGGACTGGATGTAGGCGAAAGCCTGTCCACTTCTCTAAAGAAAATATGTAATAGGCTAGTAATACTTGCATCACCATCAGTTTCGTACACAAACTTTCTTCAGACACTGACTGACAGCAGAATTCCAATGGACATTGGATGATGTAAATGGAGTAATTCACACACGCTAAATCAATCAAATTGATTTAAAAACTTGCGTGAATTAACCCTTGTTAAAATAAAGTTAACTTCTTACTTCCATGACATCCCAGACAGGTGGTCTTCTTGTAAAGCACTCATTCGACTTTGACCAAGTGTTCACTAAAAGGCCGAATTGACTTTTGACATAGTGTTCAGTCCGAATAGATGATAACCCAAAAGCAGTAGATTTATTTTATTTTTTGTTGTTGAATATTTAAATTTTCTTATATCAAATGTATATTAACTGCTCAATCTGGTCTATTTTCATTTTAATATTTTTTTTCTCATGATTAATTTACCGTTACAAGCATATGTTACTTTTTCTATTGAAAATGTTCATTGAAGTATAGTTACCCCCCCCCCCCCCCGGTTAATACTATGTACAACGGTAAAGTAATATAAGGGAAATGTAGAATTGTATGCAAAAAAAAAATGGTACAGAAAGAAGTTGGCATCTGAAAAAGTGGCCTCTAACACCCCCCCCCCCCCAATAGGATTTTCGAGTTTAGGCAATTTTTTTTTTTTTTGGTTTTTTTTTTTTTTTTTTGCTTGTCAACTTTTCCAGTGCACGTAAGTAAAAAATAAAAATCAATTGTCTAACTTCCCGTTTGAAAAACGATGCCACGTGCTTGAAACATCAGTTTATTTATTTTTTATTTCCATGATTTTTTTTTTAATTGAAAGATTTAACTATCAATTATCAAATGTTTTGTGTTGTGCCAGATGGTAAAAACATGCTACATTGCTTTTTGATAGAATAAATTTTATACATTTTATTCTATATAAATAATTTGAATCCCATATTGCTAATGCATGGAAATCGCATATATATTAGGTATGATAGAGGGGCACATATATTCAACCATTGTTTACTTCGGCGCACAGAGAATGTTCGAACCACTCTATACACATGCAGAGGATAGAAAATCTATTGTAAGATTCACCCTCAGGGCTGTTTTCCGAGGGGTATACATATACGCACATGTGTACGTATATAAATTATTACAGGATTCGGATCCACGCATAAATACTGACACCTGCCATTTCTTATTTATATTGCATAATAATAGTCGTCCAGTCCCGTCTTCGAGCACTGTATACATGTACTTTCAAAATGTTAATTTCAGATTTTAAAATTATGGTTTCTAATAATATAAATAGATATCATTTCTACCTCAACTGAGGAAGCATACAAAAGATTGCAAGCATGTTTTGCTTGTTTTTAAAATTGAAATCAACAATTAAATCTGTTTATTTTTTTTTCATAGATTTTAAACTCTGGACATATTTTATTTTAAATGTCAGTTTGTTCAAAAGTGTAGCGGACAGTATTTAGGGAACTTATAATGCCTCACTAGTGAGCTAGCTTTTCTGGTGATGCGGTAGAGTCTCCCTCTATTTCAGGCAAGTTAAGCAAAGGCGAGCCTGTTTAACCCTTGGATGGGTGACCGCTTCACGTTACAAAAGTAAAAAGCAATAAGTGATGGGGGTGGAATATCTAAATATATATCTGGGGCGTGTAGATATTGTTTCTCGGAAGTTAGCAGAAGGGGATGAGTATACTTAACTCCAAACTCTAGTTGCTTTGATATTAATCAAATATAATTTGAGATTATGAAAATAAGATAAAACCAAGAATTTTGATTAAATTTCCGTGAAATCCAACTCGGGTGAAAAGAACACAAAAAAATTCACATTCAGTATACATGTACATTAATATATATTAAATTATCCCATGTTTCCCACTTTTGTTGATGTCCCTGGCATATACTCTTCAAACTAGACAGTGATTCCTTATATTTCCATTTCATTGTGAAATAAAATTGTAGACTTAGACGTTTAAAATGTAGACAAATATATAATTAAGACAGCCTCGTTCAAAAAGATGGACCATCGGACCTATATGTCACTTTTAACAAAATATATGAAATATATACACAAATATTACGCATGGCATTTTTTATACAACAGAGATTGCCTGTGCATGCATGTATGAAAGGTTTAAATATTTTGACGTCTGCCTAGGAAACTTTGTTAAAAGAAAGGTTACAGCGTTAGTGCATAGTCTGGTCCCCTTCCCACAATTCCGTTCGCGCACTCTCTACATTGAGGTCAGGCATCGGTTGATTCACTGTAAGACGTTGCGCAATTTCAAAATGGCGGACAAAGTAAGTAACCATCTCGAGAAATAATTGCTCATACCTATTTGTTTTACATCATGACAACTTATTTCATCAATGCTGACTGTTAACCAATGTTGTTTTCTATTTATTTTTTTATTCATTTGATTTATTTTACGTAAATTTACACTGTTATCACTGGATTAAAAAATGTTTACATTTTTAGAACGTGGAGGTAGTCAAAATTGACCCCCAATATTTCCTTTGTCGTCCAAACCGACATCAAAATTTTATTGTCTAGTCTAATGTATATATGAATGATCTATGTTAGGATATACAATGTTTTATATGTCGCTCCTTATTTAATACAGTAAAAGCACCCCAGATTTTTTATCATAATTCTATCAACAATTAGCATGTGCTCTGGCCAACTATTTCATATATTTGACATAAAACAAAGGTTTAACGCTTCTGTATTGTTTGCATTTTGCTTGTTACACACATCACAACAATTCACACTCACAATCTCAAACTGTTATCCAAAGCATCCAGTCAGAAACTGTCTTCTGAAGGTGTTACACCTAACAAATTTTTTCATGTTATAATCTTGAGTTTGATTTTTACTGCAAGATTTTTCTAAATATTTTACAAATTATTGACGATAAGTCAAATAATACACATACATTTATATTTGTCTTAGATATTTTTATATATTTTTTTAAATTGTATAATGCTGTGGAATTATTTTGATGTGACTGTGGAGGTCATTTTTATAGGACAGACATAAATATATAAATTTGTTTTGTGGATAGGACATAATTTATAAAGGTTAACCAAATAATAATTAAATGAATCTGTGGACTTATAAAATATCCAAATAAGCATTTGTGGATATAAAAATGTAGCTGATTCACTTGAAATCCAAAAATGTTAGTCCTCCTTCCTCAAACAATGATGATTCCATAGATAGAATAACTGCAGAACTGTAGCTCTCCAAAAAAATATTTTGACATACCTGAGAGCTACAGTGCCACCCACTGAAAATATATATATATATTATACAAAATTTGTGCTTGCTTCTGTTTTAATTCTTCCTTACTTCTTAGTATCAAGTACTCTCGTAGTTTACGACTGCATGAAGCATTTGCAAGACCGAAATACTATGCAAACCAAAATGGTAGTATAAATAGACCAAATTTTCGATGATCTCAATTTCAGGTCCAGGAGGGCTACTAACATCAATTATAAGGAATGTTTTGTTGTGAAAACAGTGAAAGAATATGTAAGGAACACATGGTTAGTAATATTTTGAGATGACAGTTTTAAAACATGGAGAAATAAATCAGGAAACATTTCTTGTGCGCAATATATATAGTTTTTTTTCAATTGGTGGCACTGTAGCTCTCAGGTTTGCCCCCAATATTTTTTTTCAAGCTACAGTTCTGCAGCTAATAAAAAAAGAAAAATAGAGCTCTACCTGTCTAAAATAGACAAAGTAAATCCTATTATTTTTCATGAATTAAGACTTCTGCTATGCAAAGTAAAATAATACTGTGCTTTTTGCTATCATGATTTTATTACAGCTTGTTTAATAACAGATTTTAAATAAGTCTCAGAATCAATTACTTTGAATATAAAACTTCTTGACACTACAGGATAACTGATGCTGCATGTGAAAAGAAGATATGAAACAAAAGCCCGTGAGAAAATGTCAACATGAATCATTTATGAATGAAGATGGAGTCTCTAGCCTAAAATTTCTTGAGATAATCAGTGTTGCCTGGTTCATCCAATGAATCAGAATGATCACTCCATTTGCAGACTATCAGGTATTCTTTGGTTCTGTCAATACTTTGGACCTGAAAAAAAATATTGATTCAACATTTTTTAAATCTGACATACAGATTTCAGTGTATGAAAATACTTTAAGAAAGTCTGTCAGTATGTAAAGAAAAATTTCAAGGTATAATAAAATTCAGATCATGCTTATCATATTACATGTACAAGTAACATGAACTGTTTACCAATTTAAAAAAATGCATTTACATGGTCATTTCTCATTTTCAGGTTCCAATCTGAAGTATACAAGGGAAGAGTAAAATCTTTTTCATTCCTATTTACAAACACTTCTTAGATCCAGAAGAATATCCTGATTGCTTTTGTGTACCATAAGATGAATTTCAATCTGACACATAATTCTGAAAAATTGAGTGGAACACCATGATCACTGGATGGTCTTCTTGGACTGGCCATGTCTTTGTCACAATATCTTGACTCTGCATTGTCATCAAAACTTTGCATTCCTTAAAATACAAAGACAATTTTTATAAACTAAAACAACAGACTTGATAAAAAGGCTAATATCAAAAAAAACATGTCATTATTTACCCTTTTTTTTTCATTTTTAATTATTTTATGAAATTAAAACTCTTGCGAAAATTAGAACCTGCGACTTATTGTCAAGCAGAGGTGTTCCAGAAATAAGATAAACGGCTCTTTTGATGGTAGGATAACCAGATGATGTAGATCAGTCACTGGGACAACAGAAATAGAACCTCTGTCGGCCGTGAAGTCACCTTAGGAAGAATGCGGCGAATATCTGAATGCTATGGATTCATGGTTTCATCATACTGTATATATCCACCACTGAAGCCTAAGATATGAAATGTTACAAAGTATTTATAGTGATCATATTTCTGGTATTCCTAAAAAAAATGGTTTTATCTTCTTTTTTTTATTGATATGCACCACTGTGACAGCAAATTTTAAGTATTTTGTGAATAAAAAAATTGAATCCACAGCTTTTGATTTAATTTGATTGTGTAATGGTTACAATTGTTTGTTTACATTTGCTTGAAAATTTAATTATAATTAGAAATAGCGGTAAATCTATTTCTGCATTATTTTACCAATGGGAAAAACCCCTCCTTGCGGTTGCCGGTAGATACAATATTTTCCTGCAGGCCAGCTTGGCGAAATTGTATTTTCTTCCGTTTTCTTCTTAGTACAAAATTTGTAAAATGTAAAGGTGGCTTTAAATGATGTCAGCATTAAATGTGGAACTTGTGTGGTCCATCCTGGTGTCTTTAATATGATGAGTAAAACTGCCTTCATAAAACCCTCTGGGACAGCCAGTTACATGTATCCAGGTACTTAATCTGGTAAAGGTGTCAGATGGCCATTTTGTTGAAATCATTCGATCTGAAGAAATAAATATTAGGTACCAAAAGCTTTTCTGAAATTAATTCATCTTATTCTTTAATCTCTATAAGATATACATGTATTTTTGTTACATTTGCCTCCGTTTGGCTAGGCTGAAGTAAGGACTTATTTGACCTTGACCGTGTCTTGGAGGAATAACATAAAATAGTCATGATGGAGCTTTTGGCACTCCAAACTTTTATGCCAAGTATGCAGATTCAATTTGATGTAAAATAATAAGGGAATTTTTGAAAATAAAAGAACATTTTTTAATTTTAAAGTTTGTACAATTTTCTATCATCACTGGACTTTCAGAAAAGTGTGGCATTCTCGACACTACATGTACGTAGTTAAAGTATCCCAAATGGCAAATAGATTCTCATTTGTTAAGAAATTAATAAATCAGAACTTTAAATTTTTGTTGACGACGATGAAATGACCTAAGTCGTACCTCTTTGCTGTGCGAAATGCTGTTAATGAGTATTTATTACACTCGTTGACATTCTCCCAAATTTTTTCCCATATATATTACAACAGTGAATGAAAGCTTTGTGATTTAGGGATGCTTTAATATGTAACATTCAGAACACCACACCTTATTGAAAGCCCAAGGATAACAGAGAGTTGTATGTGTACTAAGTTAAATACCCCCCCATCAAAATGGGTCGGACATCCGGTATGAGATCCAGACCCTCGGGACAGCAAACAAGTACACGTGTCCTTGACAAAAGCGGGGTTACCAAGTGGCACAGGTAAAAGAAAACTGGTACACTTCAGACCTATAAACAGAATATAGTAAACTGAACATAAAGCGAAGAAGCATTACCTAATACAGTAAAACTCAGTTTTACAGAAATTACATCCTATATCCTTTTAAAATTCCTTACATCCATTTTATTCATTATATATAAGGAATTTGCTTAATTTATATTGCTGAGAATACAAGAATAACTTCCCTATTGTGTGAATTCACAATATTCATCATCGCATATTTGTATTTAACAAGTTTAACTGTATGAACTTTGACTTGCTTTTTGAGTCCTGATATACACCATATTAATTTGCATATTATTCCTTTTGTAAATCTGTAAAATAATTAATTTATAATTAATTTGACTTACTCTCCTTGTAGCTAATATCATTTGAACTGATAAATCTGTTTCACGGTAATATCATTGTTGTCTGTTCATTTGTACTTACAATAAGATTGTAACCACGCAATGACTTGGAGAAAAGGACAAACATTATACGGTGTGCAAGATTAATTTAAACGAATTACTCTTCAAGTTTAAACTGTAAGCTGTAGAGGGGTTGTTCCTGTTGGGCTTCCGTCTCTCTTTTGGCTGACCATCATGTCTTTAATACAGGGGATTAAATGTTTTCAGTATCCTGGTAAATTTTATGAAATGCAATGAACGATGGAAAAGCCTAAAAAAACCCATACAAAATAGAGATATTAATGATTATCTGAAAGCTATAATGAACCTGTTACAATATAAAAAGGATTGGTACATTTTTCAAAATGTATTGCCTTGGCAAGTTGGCATTACAGTTGTATGAAAAATTATTATGTATGCAAGGATATTAATAGATTGTGGTGACCTACCAAACTAGCACCACCTTTAACTGCTAAACATCTGTATAGTGGTGGGATTCACTTCCACAAGCCTTCATGAAAATTACATGTTAGATTCATGCTATCATGTAAATATTATGCTGGATAAAGTGGAAGGAAATTACGGTACCAGCTAGGGGAATCATAATAAAACAAAATAATACACAGGGGTTTAATCCCTCCCCCTTTTCAACTTATATGATGATTGCATGGACAGCAAAATGCAAACGATATGAAGCGTTAAACCTTTGTTTTATGTCAAATATATGCAATAGTAGGCCAGAGCACATGCTAATTGTTGATAGAATTATGATAAAAAATCTGGGGTGCTTTTACTGTATTAAATAAGGAGCGACATATAAAACATTGTATATCCTAACATAGATCATTCATATATACATTAGACTAGACAATAAAATTTTGATGTCGGTCCACGACAAAGGAAATATTGGGGGTCAATTTTGACTACCTCCACGTTCTAAAAATGTAAACATTTTTTAATCCAGTGATTACAGTGTAAATTTACGCAAAATAAATCAAATGAATAAAAAAATAAATAGAAAACAACATTGGTTAACAGTCAGCATTGATGAAATAAGTTGTCATGATGTAAAACAAATAGGTATGAGCAATTATTTCTCGAGATGGTTACTTACTTTGTCCGCCATTTTGAAATTGCGCAACGTCTAACAGTGAATCAACCGATGCCTGACCTCAATGTAGAGAGTGCGCGAACGGAATTGTGGGAAGGGGACCAGACTACGTTAGTGCAGTGTCTATGGAAAGGCAGCTTCCAACTGAATTCTCCATGTAATTCTGGTATCGGTGTAATTTTGTGAATCCCCAAGTAGTAACAAAGTGCGCGATTCTGTACCATCTCAATGCAGTGATAGTTTCGAAGACCCCATATTTCACTACAATAGTCCAAAACTGGTGCTACGTAATTCAGAAAGTTTTTTCGAAAGTTGAAATCCCTATATCTTTATTTTGAGGAATTCTGGAAACCATCCCTCCGAAAGCACGTCCTCCTGCTTTTGACAACGTATCGGCATTATTTTGGAAAGTAAGCTTTCATGGAATATAACACCAAGATATTTGTAATCCGACCTGTATTGTAGATCCTCGTTTACGGAAATGCATTACTGCTGATTTTTCATATTTATACGCAAGTAACTAGATAAGTCAAATATATAAACCTCCGATTTAATGCAATATCAAATGTATATATTAGTTTGGTTATATATGTTTTAAAGTTGGAGGAAGATGATCAGAAGCATACATTATACATACCTCTGGGATGTTTTGTAATATTACATTTTAATTAAAAATTAAGCCTTATATTTTCAAAAAGAGCAACCATTAACTGATTAACATGTTATAATTAATAACAATTGGTACAGTGTTCTCTTAAACGACCCTTACTTTTATCTATATATTTTATACACTTCTCAACCCTTTATTGTCGCCTCTGTGAAAGTCTACGTACAGGTGCGCGATAAACTGGCTTGATTTTGAATTGTCTGAGAGATTAAAGAAATTCTAGCACAAACGAGTTTTTTGCTTGTAGAAACGGTTATAAAGGGTTTGGAGGCGTCTGAAATATACATATTTATTAAAAACGTGTCTAGAATCATTATGCATGGACAGGTTGGTGATTTACAAATTTTGGAAAGTTGAGAAATTCTCCCCAACAGTGCGAAAAATACTTTTATTACACGTTTTTTTTTTTGCATTACAGGGTCTGTAGCGTTATGTCAAATCTTAAGATATTAAACCATAACGCTACAGTTCTGCGGCTAAATACATGTTTTTAATCTTCATATAGCTGAATGGTTCTTGTGTGAGATATGTCGTCCAAGATATATGTTGAATTTTGGTGAGTGATTTGCCGTAATTGAAAGTCCAATGATAAAATGGAATACATGTATAACACATAAGAAATTATCACCAACGGCTTGAATTACAAAAGATTCCCTTTTCGCATGTGTTATCTTCGTAAATACCAGTACATATATGGAAACAATATACACTATGCTATAATTAGTACTTGAATTAAATCGAATTTCCTCTTACGTCTGTCTTTATTCCTAATGGAAAGGTGAAAAATAACGAAAATATGAATATATTATCATCACTCTTTTACTTTTTCATCGACGTAAAAAAATTAATTAAAGGACAAAATACATAATTACAAAATTAACACATATAGTCATTATTAAGGATCATTGTTCACAGTGAGGAACTTTTATATTGAAAATACATGATTTAGTCTATCTTCCATGATTTTGCCCCGCGCTTACTTCATAATTACATGTTTCATATGTGTTTTTCTTTTTTTCTTTCTCTCCCTTTTCATATTCTGATTATGTACTTCATATATTCTTGAACCTCTGACCTGCATTGATGTAAATATATAGTTTTTCATTATCCTCATCATGTACCATGTATTTGAAATGATTTTGAGTGAATATAAATGAACTTGAACGAGTAAGATAATTACTTATTAGTACATAGTCTATACCAAAGTCGGTAGTAGGGGAAATATGAGCCTGGGGAGTAGCGCCGAGTGGGCTAGCTGGGATTACTAAAGAAGTACTAACAGTGTATATACACTGTTACGCACGCCTGAACTTCAACGATAGCCCTAAACATGGTAAACATCAACAGGGCTAAACAGTGTATATACACTATTACGCACGCCTGAACTTCAACGATAGGTAAACATGGTAAACAGCAACAGGGCTATGTCAGAAACGTAATGTAAGGGGAGGGTGTAAAGAGAGAGATTCAATGCTATATTTGAATAATAACTAAAAAATCATTCCCAAATTATTTTCGTCCTTTCATAAAATACCATGTTTCTTCAACATTTAAAAAAAAGTTATAGACTTGACATAATTACGGTACTAGGATTGCGGAATGGTTTCTTGTACCAATTATGAAATAATTAATTTACTCCTAACAGAGACATATAAGAAATATTTTATGAAATTTAAAACTGTTACAATTATTCCAAAGGTGTAATAATGTCAAAAGAAATCATATCCAAGATAATTTTTTTTCATTCAAAATTGATAATCGAGTGAAATTGTTATATTCAGTTACCCGCCCACTTATTAATCGGCGATAAATTTCACTAATTATGACTATCTCAGTATAATGTGAATATAGTAGACAGAACATGATGATAAGCAAAGAAAAGACAGGTTTTAGATTGCTAACGGATCGAAAGAGGTAAAGGCTAAAATATGTCACGAGAAAGCAAAGAGTACAATAGCGGAAAAAAGCTGTATAATTCATGTAATTTGTCATCGGAAAGCACGATTTTTCTCGCGGTAAGCTGTTTTGAATCGCGAAAAAGAGATACTGCGAGTCTCAATCCTGTAGCTTTCGCTGAATATTCAGCGAAAGCTACAGGACTGGATGAGGGATGAGAAAGAAGTGAATAGACCCCCCACCCTGATAACTATATGCGTGTGAACGATGAACGATGGACCTCGATCTTCTTAAGGACATACACAACGTACCTTACCTACTGATAATTTTCCAAGATATTCTAAATTTAAACTTATAATATCATTACATGTTTTTAGACAAAAAATCAGCATGTGTTACCAGGGGTTTTGAAAAGATATCGAATTTTGAAAATTTTTTCATTATTCAAATAAAAATGTATAAAAATTATAAAACATGAATTCCAGATTTTTTTTTCATCGAAATTTTTTTTAGAAGAGGTGTACAAATCCATATATATAGACTTTAAAAATATTGCACACAGGTCCTTCATTTAGTGGAACTCTTCAACTCCAGGGAAGAATCCAAAAAAGTTCAAACTACGTTGCATATGACCTTAAACGCGCATAGACATATTTTCTCAAAACATATTAATTAAAGATCTTATTTTATCTAAAAATTTATTGAAACTTCAAAGAGCTAAGTTCACGAAGTGCAAAAATCCGCCTAGTCATCGAAATAAGTGAAACTTGCTGAAATTATACTCGAAGATTTGTATATTGTAAAACATTTTAATTTTTAAGAATATCTTTTCTGGTTTTCTTTTTACAGCCGTTTCAATTTAGCATTGTTTTCTTAATCAATGCTGTCACGTCATTACGTTGACGTTATGTGCTTCAACGCCGTGACGTTGACGTTTTGCATTAAAATAACACATAAACGTTTATGGAATAAAATTCCAACAATGTAGACCATTCTTCAAAATTTTAAAATTTCAGGACAATGTTTCTCTGAATTTTTTAAGAAGTTCTGAAAAATGGATTGTTTTTTTTAATTTATCTGTAATTCAAAGAAATGAGAACTTTTTGTTATATATTTATAAAATAATGATTGAGTGGAATAACCGTGGATACATGCAACACCTTTTAAATGAAGATAAGGGGCAGATTAAGTTGAACACCAACACAAAGTGCTAATCTATCATATCTCAGTAAAACTGAAGTTTTGTAGTAAAATATATACTATGGTATAGTCATGGAGGAAACGGATTTTAATATCCCTAAATAAGTTATTATATGGTCCTACGGCATACAAACTTAAAAAATAGAGATTTTGACAAAGAATAGACAAGTGTTCTTTAATAACCAAAAAACAGCATGCTCAAAAAAAAAAATTCTTAATTAGAAATGAATATGTTTGTAGTTAAATCATCATTTATTATATTGTCATTTAAAGAGTTCGCTGCACTTCCTTAATTTATGGCATTTCCTGAACATTTGATATGTACACAGTTTTTACATGTAATACATGAAAAATAGTGACAATATTGAAGGCTACGTATGTATCTTACGCACACAGAGCATAATATATATTTAGGAAAGAAACAACAATAGTCGACTTTTAAACAAAATTGATGCAAAGCAGGCACACGTAGCATCGTCTTTGAAAGTGTGGGGGCAGAGAATTTTTTTTCACTTGCAAAAAAAAAAAGAAGAAAAAAAGAAAAAAAAATACTCAAACTCGAAAATCCTATTTTTTAAAAAAAGAGCAAAACGAAAACACAAGATTTCCAAAGTATTAAAATCATAAAAGTTAAAAAACAAGATAACCACCATATTCGCTAGCTAAGGGCTTGAGAAGATGGTTAAACGGAAATAGCACGTAAACCAATTATTATTATACCCCCGCTTGAAAGCGGGAGGGTATATAGTAATCGTTAATTCCGTCCGTCCGTCCGTCTGTCCGTCCGTCCGGGTTTGCAGTCTAATTTTACAATTTGACTATCTTAATGAAGAGTAACCCAAGAAGAATTGGACAAGTAAACCTTACCTGTTGGATTTTATTCTAGTGTTGGGATGTAATATCCAAGAGGAGTTGAACCAATGTCCAATACCTATTGGGTTTTCTTTCTTATGAAAAAAAATTTGAGTAACCCAAGAAGAATGTCCAATAACTTTTAATTTATATACTATTGAAGGGATGAAGATATCCAAGAAGAATTGGACAGGTGTCCTTTACATATTGGGTAGTATTCTTATGAGGAGATTCCCAAGAATTAGACAATTGTCCATTGCCTGTTGGGTGGGATGTAGATATCCAAGAGGAGTTGGACAGATGTCCATTACCTGTTGGGTGGTATTCTGATGAAACAATTCAAGAAACCCAAGAAGAATTGGACAAGTGTCCATTACCTGTTGGGTGAGATGTAGATATCCAAGAGGAGTTGGACAGGTGTCCATTACCTGTTGGGTTGTATTTTGATGATGCAATTCAAGAAACGAAAGAATTAGACAAGTGTCCATTGCTTGTTGGGTGGGATGTAGATATCCAAGAGGAGTTGGACAGATGTCCATTACCTGTTGGGTGGTATTCTTATGAATCAATTCAAGAAACCCAAGAAGAATTGGAGAAGTGTCCATTACCTGTTGGGTGGTATGTAGATATCCAAGAGGAGTTGGACAGATGTCATTACCTGTTGGGTGGTATTTTGATGATGCAAATCAGGAAACCAAAGAATTATACTAGTGTCCATTGCTTGTTGGGTGGGATGTAGATATCCAAGAGGAGTTGGGCAGATGTCCATTACCTGTTGGGTGGTATTCTGATGAAGCAATTCAAGAAACCCAAGAAAAATTGGACAAGTGTCCATTACCTGTTGGGTGGGATGTAGATATCCAAGAGGAGTTGGACAGGTATCCATTACCTGTTGGGTTGGTTTATTGATGAGGAGATTAAGAAACCCCAAAAGAATTGGACAAGTATCCATTTCCTGTTGGGTGGGATGTAGATATCCAAAAGGATTTGGACAGATGTCCATTACCTGTTGGGTGGTATTCTGATGAAGCAATTCAAGAAACCCAAGAAGAATTGGACAAGTGTCCATTACCTGTTGGGTGGGATGTAGATATCCAAGAGGAGTTGGACATGTGTCCATTACCTGTTGGGTTGTATTTTGATGAGGAGATTCAAGAAACCCAAATAGAATTGGACAATGTACACATGTTCAATTGTTCTTGGGTAATTTAATCTCTTCGTCAAAATACAACCCAACAGGTATTGGACACCTGTCCAATGCCTGTTGGATACCTTCATTCTGCCCAGCATGTTATGGGCATTTGCTTATTATTAATTGGTCATGACTCAAAAAGGTTTCTCCTTAAATACTTATTTTTGTTATTCAAGAAAGGTTGAACAGATTCTGAGATGTGTTGACTTGTGTTTGCACAATTCATTTTTTTTTTTTTGCACTTTGGTATTCATATATTTTAATATTAGATATTTTGAAATATACAGGTGTTTATCCTTATTGCTAAGAACAAATTAGTTAGGTGTTACAATAAAAGAGCTATATCAAAGGAATTGACAAAAATATGGGTTCGAAACCAAAGGTTTTCAGTCTTGCCTGATTTACCAACAAATATTAAATATATAATAAATTTGGAATGAATTAAAAGCAAAAAGAAAAAACCCAATAAAATACGGACACAAGGATTAATATCCAATAGGATTTGAACAGTAACTAC
Organism: Saccostrea cuccullata; assembly: GCF_032062105.1. Lineage (NCBI taxonomy): Eukaryota > Metazoa > Mollusca > Bivalvia > Ostreida > Ostreidae > Saccostrea > Saccostrea cuccullata. The sequence continues at coordinate 164,502 of NW_026920307.1, forward strand.
CCAAATAATGCTCTCTCGTGTGTACACTTTTTTTGTATCCAATAAGCAGTATCCAATAGGACTTGGACTTGATGTACCCAATATATAACCAAATGTGTGTCTGTCCGTCTGTACGTCCGTCCGTCCGTCCGTCTGTTACGCTTTTTCTCTTATCCGCAACTCCTCTTATACTACTGAGTGGAATTTAATGAAACTTTCACAGAGTCTTTATTACATATTGCCATTGTGCACCTCCTATTTTACTTTTTTATTCAACACGTATTTTAGGTTTTCCATAGCAAAACATGGACATTGCCATTTTTTGTTTACCTATGACGTCACATGATAGAAGCTTCTGGATAATATTTGATAGGACGAGTTATTCCTCTTTACACATTACAGTAAAACAATATATTATAATAGCAACACATCGACATTATGGGAGGCGGGGGGTATCATTTAGTGAGCTCATTGCTCACAGTACCTCTAGTTTAATGTAAATTACTTAATTGAAATAAATCCACCAATGAACGATAAAAATGTTATATAATCAAAATGAAAAATATTATCAAACTTCTCTCAGTACCACTTTTTATTTAATAATCTACACTTCTTCTTCTTTGAAAACACTGCAACATGTGCGTGTTGAAATGGGGGGGGGGGCTTAATTAAATTAATATTTACAGATTATATAACTAATCAATATTCTCATAACTGAATAAAATCAAAATTTATATTTATTGAAAAACTAGAGGGTTACGGATAACCGCGACTTAGCATGCCTAGCTTTTAATATAGACTTTTTGTGTTATTTTTCCATTTTTTATGAAAGTTGAGTACAAATCCAATATCTATTGATTTTCAATGTGTTATTCAATATAACCAGTACAAGGCCAGATGTTATATAACTTTTTGGGCAATGTTGAAAGATGTTGTCAGCTTATTATCTTATACTTATTTACAAACTGTGTATTCGGACCAGGAGATTGAGTAATAAGATCAATCGCTATCAATAGATTAAATACCTCATGTAAGTGGTCAGTGTTCTCAGGTGATAACTGTGTGAATTTTGGTTAAACCTATTGACTTTGAATATGTCTTGAATTGAAGATATCAAATATGAAATTCTAAATTTGGCAAAGGTTAATTTCTTAAGAGAATTACGAAAACACTGATCACAAGATGACCACATGTAGTCAAGTCACATGGGTACTGAAAAAGTGAACAAGTTGTAAAATTGGCATGGAAACCGGTCCTGGGGTATATAATGGCCGTGCGAGCCCTGAAAACCTCAGTTGCGGTTTCTCAATTTAATAAATTCGTAAAAGCATACAACTTGTTTTCTTTTAAGGTACGTACATGTAAAATTCAATCATCTTTATGTTAATCATATTTATATACTGTTGAAAAGTTAACGCAACTAAACCTATGTTAAATGTCATTAATAATTTGTTTCTTTTTAGAATGTTTTGTAAAATTTATTGTTTTATTTAACGAGTTGCGGTTTCTCAATTTAATAAATTAGTAAAAGCATACAACTTGTTTTCTTTTAAGGCCAGTAACCACAGAGGCTGAAAACCAAGTTAAAAATCCATCCCTCACTAGCCAAGCGAGAGCCCAGCTCACACCAAAAACAAAATATATACTTTTCATCTATAACACTTTCGACAGAGGGATTAGCTAAAAAAAAACAAACTAACGCACAAGGATTAGCATGACTAGCTATCGACGAAGAGATTAGCTCAAAAACTAACGCACGAATATTAGCTGATTTACAGCGATTTCTATGGAATTGTTCAGATCTAGTCATTTAATTTTATATAGGTAAAATTCAGAAGAGGTATAATAAACGAAAATAACTTCACGTGCTAATATCATGAATCTTTGTCATGTGACAACGCCGATGTTCTTTCAAAATATATGCGGGATGAAAAAAATCGTTGTGTCTTTTGAAACTAATTTATCTAGGACTTCTTTTCAGAAAACCTATTACAGTATATGAGACATTTCGGCACTGTAATTCATATCCTGACAACATGTCAAGCAACATATTACCTTACCATACCCCCCCCCCCCCACCCCCGCATACCATGTTGAATGAATCAGAGAAAACGCCCTATCTATGATGTTATATTCTATACGTTATTTCAAGAAAACAAAAATGACAGACAGGTAAAATTACCAGTTCAATCCGTTTATGATACATGTAATACAATTGGGACATACCGGTATAATGAATTAATCCAAAGACCGAGTCACGAAACATCAGTAATGTTCTTAATTTTTATCATACCGAGTTTTAAAAATAAATTAAAATGCAATTCAATTATTAATATCTTTTTAAATATTACTGTATCCCTGTAGTCTCTTTATTGGCATATTCATTCAGATTGCATATATATCATTGTCTTATAAACAAGCACTAAAGTTATCTACATTGTTATTTGTGATAGATCAGCAATGATTTGTCATACGTCATTCAATACAGTGATATTGTGGGGATCCAACCCCCCCCCCCCCATTCCGTCCGTCCGTCTGTCTGTCTGTCTGTCCGTCCGTCTGTTACGCTTTGGGGTACCCATCTCTTATCCGCAACTCCTCTCATACCACTGGATGAAATTTGATGAAACTTTCACAGAATCTTTATTTCATATTGCAATTGTGCACCTCCTATTTTACATTTTGATCCGACACATATTTTGGGTTTTCCGGCCACACCAAAACATAGAGTTTGCCATTACAACTACTAGTATATGGAGGCGGGGGGTATCATTTAGTGAGCTCATCGCTCACAGTACATCTAGTTTTTCATGTGGCATGAAGGCGAGACTGGAATTACCTGCAACCATTCAGAGCTGTCACTACCTCGGTACATGTAGTAAGTTATTCGTTTTTACAATGTACATTGTATTGTTCTAATAAAGGCCCATCACAAAAATTACACGCGATCCAAAATCAATATAGTTTTGCAAATTGTTTATTTCAATAAATCAAAGACGTATAAGTCTCTGAATAAATCTATTTGAATTTTCAACTCGAATTTTCTAGGTTCAATACTTCGCTAGGCCTACATATGTTATAAACTCTCGGATCGGAAAATATTTTTAATAATAAACTTTTTAAAATTAAGCGGTCTTCTTGAAATGCAAACAGCAGTTTCTGAAATGCATGTTGGTTTCGGATAGGACTTGTTGCTTTGTGCGCTTGTATCTTGACTCAGCCAAACGTAAATCATTTTTATCGTATATGAAGCCAGTCGATGCAGACTTCACGACATGCACAATTTGTGTTTTGTAAAGGGGTAAAGCAATAATTTTTACCGGCCGCCAGGAGGCGGTCGGTTATATGATATGAAAGTTTTAAGTCGCCGTGCGTTTCTGCGGAGTTAGAACAATTTGAATAAAAAATATTAACATTCATGTAATAGAATATTAAGAAAGATTTTTTTAAAATGTTAAACAAAAACACACAATAATCATAAAATTAAAATTTTATAAATAATGGGTTAAATGTTTCATCTAATCCTGATTGACAAACTCCGACGTAACTGAAGTGCGGAGAAACTAGATGTACTGTGAGCGATGAGCTCACTAAATGATACCCCCCGCCTCCCATATGGTTATAACTGGTGAAAAAGTCCATGTTTTCCTGTGGCCGGGAAATCCAAATTATGTACCGGATCAAAAAGTAAAATAGGAGATGCACAATGGCAATATGTAATAAAGATTCTGTGAAAGTTTCATCAAATTCCATTCTGTGGTATGAGAGGAGTTGCGGATAAGAGATGGGTACCCCAAAGCGTAACAGACGGACGGGACAGACAGACGGACGGACGGACAGACGTACAGACGGACGGAATTAACGATTACTATATACCCTCCCGTTTTTCAAGCGGGGGGTATAATAAGCAGACATGTAGGGCATAGTCTAAAGCAAGAGCCGCGTTATATACATGTATAAACAAATTTACTTTCTCTGCTTCAACAGGATTTGTTGTATATATAATTTAAAATGACGTGTAAATATAAATATACAATGTACTTTTAATACGGAAAGTTTTCAAAAATATGACTTAATCTTATTTATTATCAGACAGAATATTAGGAGATTTTTCTCCAACAGACAAGGACAAAGCGCGTTTTATAATATGCCAAGCCTTTTCCCGCCACATCTCACACCAAAACAATTTGGGGGTTTTGATGGCAAAGAGTTAAAACTACTTAAACATCAAACTTTCGTCAGAGTTCGTTTGTACAAATAAACTGAGTGCGGGGACGCAGAGGACTATGTGTAAGTTGTTTAAATACGAGGGTTGTCCCGTAAAATCGTGGACAATTTGTCTAGTGTGAAAAATAAACATCACTGCATTCTGAAATTTTCATTATTATTTAGTACATATTTTAGTGATATACACAGCAAATTTCAGATAAATATGTGCATAAATAAACAAATTATGAGATTTTATGCCATGTATTGTATCATCGTACGGCGCATGGATTATAACGTCAAAATCTAAAACAGCGTCACGTTTTATCTTTGCTGAAAATGGAGTTGGATGAGTCCGACTTAAATTTAGGAATTTTATTGAAACACATTCTTTAGTCTCCATAAACAGTCGAAGAACCAATTGGCACCCTCATACGATATTCTGAAGATTTATTAGTAAGTTATGGACAATATTCTCACCACCATTCAACAAATAGAAAATTTCTTATGGGCGGTCTACTGTGACAGCGTCTTTTGCTATTAAATTAGGAGTTTTGCCGTATGTTTTGTTCTCCCCAGGGACTCGATCAAAAAGACTTCGCTAAGAAAACTCCTATTTCATTTGTATACTTAAGATATGGTGATATTTTTATAATCTTTTTTTTCTATTGTCATTTCAAGTCTCTAAAGTGTCATTACAACATCAAATTAAAACTGAACTGCTCTCCGGTGCGCCGTAACGTCATAAAACGTCGCTATTTTTCGTGTGTTGTGTTTACCACTTTCCCATTTCGTATGCTCGAGAAACTGCCAAAAATTAACGAAATGCCTTAAAATTTTTACAAAGACTACAAAATTGATTGTTGAATTGAATTAGGATAATTTTAATCCAAATCTTATCTATTTAGAACTTTTATTTTGAATTCAAACTTAATTGTGTATTCTTTAATAAAAACTTGGTTTTTTGACCGTGCGCCGTAGGACACTACCCCGTGCACATTCAAGCATAATAAACTCTTTATTTTTGCCTATACTTTATCAAAAAAACTATCATGCACTTAAATATAATAAATAAACAATTACATGTACTGAAATTTTCAGCTTAGTGCGCCCATTACTTTTCGAGAAAACGCTTAGTCCACGATTTTACGGGACAACCCTCGTACATTGTACATGTAGCAATGTACAGGTATTATGTACTGAACAAAACCCTGGAATGTCGCATTCAAATGTTTAATGTCATAGGGATATATATTTAACAGATAAATATAAGAATTTATAGTTTCTAATTGTAATATGAAAGCACTAATTGGTTTGCGGCCGATTTTTGACGCTTGCGTCAATATGTTTCTTGTTCAGTTTATATATACATCCTGGTAGTTGCTACCGATGTAACTGTGTATGTTAAAAATATATTCTGGGACTATTTATGACTTGGTGACAATAAAGTTTCTCGGGTGATCTCCTTTTGATTACATATTGATAATGGAGATAAAACATCAATACATTGTTTGTAAAATAAGTAAGATTTGGGGGAAAGAGTATCCATTTTTTTAAAAATATTTCAGCATAATCAATGACAATGTAAACCTCCATCAGCTGCGCTTGACTAAAAAGTCTTGGGTTAGGAATGAGTCACCATTATTGCATCTTCATGCAGTCATGCTTATAAAGACTCAGAGACTTCGTATTTTGTTTGCAACACAACACAAAATTACCTTTAATTAATAGAACATTTGCATTTAAAAACTTATTAACATTTACAAAAGCAATATAGAATCTTGTTTCTTTTTGATAAATATGGGTAACCCCCCATTATTTCCACTTTGGTGGTCGATGCGAAGAGATTTGAATCGAACGAAAATAAATATTTCGATGTGGCCACACCCCTTTTTAGAACAAATAAAATAACACTCCATTTGTCCATTTTTTAATTTTCTTTTTCATGGTGTGAATTTTATTTTGTTCAAAGGATGTGGCCACAGCAAAAATTTGAATCAAAGACGAAATAAATGCTAAATTTTGATAAAAAGTGGCAAAGTTCACTGTTTGACGTTTTCTGCACAAATATGACGTCATCAAATGAAAATT